>NC_079172.1:41953470-42020970 GCF_947568905.1 Ostrea edulis
TTCTCAGACTCACGGCGAGTGGACCGATCGACAGGGGATGCTTACTCCTCCCAGATTCCTGATCCCACCTTCGATGTGTCCGGAGTCCGTGTTTGCCCTGCTCTTTTGTATTTTCTATAGGAATTATGAGACTGATCACTGTTAGTTATCTGTTTCATTATAATGGTGTTCTGTATCCATTCCCCATGTAGGATAACGAAGGGAGTTAAGAGTATTTTCTTCATTATCAAGTGTAATTTGATTCTTACTTTTAATGAAGTTCTTAATTGGACAACACGTGGAGCAACAAATTATTGCATGCAGTGAGAGAGACTGACTGATTATGAGAATGGGTTTTTTTTAATTTCTACAATTAGAATGTGGAGCAATTTGTTACATGGTATTAGAATGTAGCTACTAAAACTCAATATGCCCAAACATTCCATCAAACATTATAACATTTGAATCACAATTTTGGCGTGAATAGTTATTATTTTATTTTCATATACAAACCAGAGAGTGATTTGAATCGATTATGTTGATTTGTTTTGGGGACTTCATTATAACGTAAATTATCAATGAATGGAACTGCTAGTTTTTACTCCGTCTGTCTGTCTGTTGTCTGTCTGTCACAACTTAATTTTCCGGACGATTTTTCACAAAGTTATGAGTTACGAAGCTGCATGAAATTGGTATAATATATAATTTTTCTATTGTATGTTTATAGACTTAAGTACAAGCAAGTGGGGCACGATAAAGATCCCTCCCTGCTCAAAGGCCATCAGCACCGAGCATAGGCCGAAATTTTGCAGCCCTTCACCGGCAGTGGTGACGTCTCCATATGAGTGAAATATTCTCGAGAGGGACGTTAAACAATATTCAATCATACATATCAATTTTCACTTCGACTTATTCAAGTTTCACTTTCGTCACCTTGCTTTATTCAAGTTTCACTTTCGTCACGATTTGCTTCAAAAATTGTATGACTTAGCTTCATGATTGATTGAATTTTTTAAAATTTTGTACTCTGTCTAGGTGTCTTTATGCTTTTTCATTGTAAATTCCATATGATTTACCGATTAGATTATGAAAGAAATTTCCCTTTGGAAAAAAATGATTATACATGAACTGTTGATTGTTATTATGATTTTTTTATTATAGTTTATTTGTTATTATGATTGTTTTGTTATCATAATTCATATTCTTATTATAATTGTTTTCTTACTGTTTATTTGTTTTTATAACTTATTTGTCATTATGATTGTTTTATTATAGTTTATAAGTTATTATAATTTATTTGTCATTATATTGGTTTTATTGTAGTTTATTTCTTATAATGATTATTTTGTTATTTTAATTTATATGTTATTAAGATTGTTTAGTTATTATGATTCATTTATTTTGTTATTATAATTGCTTTGTTATAGTTTATTATGCCCCCCTTCAAAGAAGAGGGGCATATTGGTTTGCACCTGTCGGTCGGTCGGTCGGTAGACCACATGTTGTCCGCTCAATATCTTGAGAACCATTCACTTGATCATAATGATATTTCATATGTGGGTTGGTTATGAAAAGAAGAGGACCCCTATCGTTTTCAGGTCAAAAGGTTAAAGGTCAAGGGTCAACCTACTCTGGACATAGGAATATACTGTCCACTCAATATCTCAAAAACCCTTTGCTTGACAGACATCAAACTTGGTACACTGGTACATCTTAAGGAGTAGATGACCCCTATTGATTTTGAGGTCATCTGGTCAAGGGTCAAACTGGACATAAGAATATATTGACCACTCAATGTCTCGAGAATCCTTTGCTTGACAGACATCAAACTTGATACACTGGTACATCTTCAGGAGAAGATGACCCCTACTGAATTTGAGGTCACATGGTCAAAGGTCAAGGGTCAAACTGGACATAGGAATATACTGTCTGTTCAATATCTTGAGAAACCTTTGCTTGACAGACATCAAACTTGGTACACTGGTACATCTTCAGGAGTTGATGACCCCTATTGATTTTAGGTCACATGGTCAATCCACTCTTGACAATAGAAGATATTGTCTGCTCAATATTTTGAATTGATGATACTACTTTCAATTAAATGATGTGTGTGTATAACCCTTTTCAATTTTGCACCATGGGGGCATATGTGTTTTACAAACATCTCTTGTTTGTTATTATGATTGTTTTGTTATTATAGTTTATTTGTTATTATGGTTGTTTTATTATTATAGTTTATTTGTTATCATGATTGTTATATTATAGTTTATTTGTTATTATGATTGTTTTGTTATTGTAGTTTATCTGTTATTTTGATTGTTTTGTTATTATAGTTTATTTGTGATTATGATTGTTTTGTTATTATAAATGTAGTTTATTTTCTATTTAGATTGGTTTTTTATTATAGTTGATTTGTTATTATTTATTTGTGATTATGATTGTTTTGTTATTATAGTTTATTTGTGATTATGATTGTTTTGTTATTATAGTTTATTTGTGATTATGATTGTTTTGTTATTATAGTTTATTTGTTATAATGATTGTTGTGTTATTATAATTTATTTGTTATTATGATTGTTTTGTTATTATAGTTTATTTGTTATTTTGATTGTTTTGTTATAATGATTGTTTTGTTATTATAGTTTATTTGTTATTATGATTGTTTTGTTATTATAGTTTATTTGTTATTATAATTTATTTGTTATTTTGATTGTTTTGTTATTATAGTTTATTTGTTATTATGATTGTTTTGTTATTATAGTTTATTTGTTATTATAATTTATTTGTTATTTTGATTGTTTTGTTATTATAGTTGATTTGTTATAATGATTGTTGTGTTATTATAATTTATTTGTTATTATGATTGTTTTGTTATTATAGTTTATTTGTGATTATGATTGTTTTGTTATTATAGTTTATTTGTGATTTTGATTGTTTTGTTATAGTTTATTTGTTATTATATTTTATTTGCTACTATGATTGTTTTGTTATTATAGTTTATTTGTTATAATGATTGTTGTGTTATTATAATTTATTTGTGATTATGATTGTTTTGTTATTATAGTTTATTTGTGATTTTGATTGTTTTGTTATTATGATTGTTTTGTTATAGTTTATTTGTTATTATATTTTATTTGCTACTATGATTGTTTTGTTATTATAGTTTATTTGTTATTATAATTTACTTGTTATTATGATTAATGTGGTGTTTTTAAATATTTCACTTTATAACGACACTACTGCTACTATTTTACTGATCTCGTTGCACGAACTGACAATTAACTTGATATTACAATAATTATAAGTTAACTGTTTGTATAATCCAAATTCATATCTTCAGTTAAGTAAAACAATAAGTAATGACATTGCACCAGTTTTGAAATTAAATCATAGTTATGTATTACAACCGTCATGTAGGACTAGAAGTTGATATCTGTTTATCGTAGTTCTCCATGCAATTTGTTTCTTGATTTTAATGAAGTTCATAATTATACAACGAGTGGAACAACGAATCATTGCATGCAATGAGAGACTGCGTACATGTATGTCCCTAGCTGGTTAGAAAAAGATTAATAAATACATCCCCTGAATATACCACAACTCAAACATGTAAGTACTTAAATGTTGAGGGTGGGGTCAATATGGTAAAGAATTACTATAGACGTCGTAGCCCTTAGGTCTAGTGATACCTTTAACTAACACTCATGTGACCGATAAAGCCTATGGGCCTCTTGATTTTTGAATTGAAGCTTGACATAGAAAATCTGGAACAGACATTAAATTCGTAGTTGAAGAGGAATTAAAGACCTGAGAATTTTGATGTGGATGAAAAGTGGAGGATGTGTATAATGATATGTTTTAATTGAAAACTTTCAAATTTTCTTTATTTAGTCAAAAATGCAATTCTAGTAGAAAGTAAATCCTGAAAAAAATTAGAAAAAAAAAAAAAAAAAAAAACCCTGCTGGATTCGAACTCGCGAGTCGACACATTCACCTACTGAGCTACCCAGCTAGGCAATCAAATTTAAAGGAATAGACAAATGTTGCTGATATTTAAATTTCCACTCATAGTTTTTGAAAAGGAAGTCAGCCATTATGACGACGTGATATACTTCCTTAATATTGACGACGTTGGAAACAGGATCTGATTATGACCGTAGAAAATCTTTTGAAATTGTTATATGAAAGGTGAAGATAACGAACAGTGATCAATCTCATAAGTCCTATAAGGAATGCAAAATAGAGAGTTAGGCGAACACGAACCTCTGGACACACCAGAGGTGGGATCAGGTGCCTAGGAGGAGTAAGCATCCCCTGTCGACCGGTCACACCCGCCGTGAGGCCTATGTCTTGATCAAGTAAACGCCTACACTTTTGATGGGGATTAGGTACCGTATTTGTGCAAGTCCGTCTGTCTGTATGCGTCTGTTCATAATGAGACACTAAGTGGAACAACGAATCATTCCATGCACTGAGAGACTGGGCCGAACTGCCTACGAAAATGTTTCTCTTTTTGCATTGGTAACCGTAATATTTGATAAAGTTATCAACAGAATTGATTCGATTTTCAACAATGAGATTGACGAAAGTATGTTTTTTCTGACATACTTGGAGTATTTTGAAAGATTCAAAAACACCATTATTTTCTTACCTTATACCATGTAATTTTATATTAAAAATTATAATGCAATCTTATGTAGATTTAACTGAGTGTCAGTGATTAGTACGGACCCGATAATAATATTTCCGGAATAATTGCTCAACTCTGGTTCTTCAATTACACTTACAGTCATCAGATCACTCATCAACGTTAGATAAAAGCTTAAAAGCCAGAGAATAAGATGCTTTTTCCCGGACAGCAGTTTGGGCCGTTACCGCTAATTATACTCTATTAAAGGAGCTTTTACATTGATTTGAGCAAATTAATGACAAGAACGACTAGAGTATGGGATATTGTTCGAAGTTAATAGGTTTGGTGAATATCTCGGCATCCGTCGCTCACCTCTCCTTCTAATCACTGTGGAAATTGGCAAAGCAATAATGTTTTCTTTATAGAGTTTGCCGAGGCTCTCCGGTATTTATCTTAGCTCGACGGCTTCTCAATTATCTCAAGAGTTCCTGAAGAGTTTCTTCATAAAACACAAATAAACTATTTATATACATACATGTAATAGAATAGCCATCAAACCTTATAAATAAAGAGAAAATCTTCTACTCATTGAAATACTAACTGTTCCAGTGATTTTGATTCTAAGGAAGATATTGGATATATAGAAAAGAGAAAAACACTCGCATATCATATGAATAAAACTACAAGCAAAAAAAGCAATCTGACACATATTATACTTGGATTTGTTTACAGGATCAAATCTCCTTCGATGTCTGAGGAATTACACTGAACACATTATCGATAATTACTGAGAATACCCGAACACCTGAGAAACACATGCACGGCGGATTAGATTTCGGAAAACTGCCGCTCAAAATATCATAAATTGCAGGAAGACTAAAGACACTTCAAAACTGTCATTTGTGAGTCATTAAATCAAATGCTTCTTCTTCATGTTTAAAAGAAAATAATAAAACGGAAAAGAAACCCACGAGGATAATTGGTCTGGATAATTCTTAAGAAGGAGATCAATTTGAAAGAATGAGAGAAAGAAATTATTTTCTCTTGCAAGAAAATCGATGTTTGAAACATCTTTCTGTAGGTATAACGTACGTGCTGCTCGTCACAGGAGTGATGACAGATGTAAGGGATTTTGCATCCAGGTAGTATTCTTGTTATCAACAAAAATATTTATGTTAAAATTTTGCTGTTATTCCCAGGCAACATTGTAGTTCTGTTTGTTTCATAACAGAAAAACATGTTAAATGTGAAAGATTGTCATTTATTTAGAATGACAAAAAATGTGAGCACTAAAAATACGGAAAGAAATTGGCTGAGAGACATATCCGCATCTTGACTAGAAATGCAATATATAAAAATAATACACAACAGCGTTTTCCCAGAAATAATATTGTTACAAAACACAAATGCAATAATGCGATAAAATACAATATGAATATTGTTAATAGGAATCACAGTCAACGATTACAGCATGGACCCAAGCAGATTAAAATGGATTGGATAATACATAAAATGACTGTGGTGGGTGTAAAGAAGCCGTGGTAACTACCGATGCTAACACCTAACCGTAGATTGCTCAGTATGGCGAACTCATTTCTAAGTCAATAGTACATGTTCTGAAGGCACCATAGAAAACCCCAACGTAATCTGATAAAACAGAGCCTTAATTTTTATAGATGTGGGTTAAAAAGTGAATTGAATGCTCGATGTATAAACAATTGTTGTAGAATCTGACCGGCCGTCAATTCCTTAATTTTGTTTTTGTTTTAGCATTTTTTTTTTTTTTAAATCTTTATTATTATTATTATTTTTACAAAAAGTAAATCATACCCGGCCTGGTTGAATTCAATGTTTATAACATTACAAGTTGTTCTGGAGCAGTTCAGTATGATCTGAGACAGGATATACCTAGTACGATAAGGCGGAAGTACGGCTAAAGACGTTTTTCCTTTCTATATCCAAGGGGGATTTTCATCCTGTCTTTCCAAATCTGTAAACCCAAAACGAGCACTGTACATTTATTCCAAAATTGTTTTATCCGGGATTCCAAAAATTTAAATTGCGTGTATTTATGTGTTCAAGTGCGGATCCAAAGATGGGGCCCGGAACCCCCACCCCAATTAACAAAACGTTTACTTTAGTAGATTATAATTTAGTGCTACGTACTTTTGAATCATCTGAGAAACTTTAACAGAAATGAACGATTTCTATCTTCTTTAATTAAAGTAGTTCAAAGTTCATCAGCACTGTTGTACCCATTACACCAAAAGTCTGAACAACCGCATTAAATTATTCTCTCTCTCTCTCTCTCTCTCTCTCTCTCTCTATATATATATATATATATATATATATATATATATATATATATATATTAAGGTAGATCGATCCTCATGTGATGTCATAGGTTTTTGCGAAAAATCTTTATCAAATAAAACTTTGCACATGATAGAAATGTATCTTTCTGAAGAATTTTATTCACTGGATAAAATGAAAAATTTGGTAAACAACTGATAGTGAAAAAGTGTATATTTTCCATAAATCAATTATTTATAATTTTAAAAATGTCAAGGGCAATAACTCCTATGCTGGTATTTCCTCATGATTTTCCAAATGTCCACAATCATCAGTTTTTCTAAACTGTTGACATTAAACATTTGTCATTTGACAAGTTTTTATCTATTCTTATTATTCTGATTTACGAAAATGTGTAATTTTCTGATGTTGGCCTATACTTCTGTTTTTATATTTCTGACATCTTACACAAGGTGGCAACATTTTCTTTGGTTATTAATTGAATCAAGCTATACTGAGTGGAAATTAATACAGTTTTTCCACTTTCAACCATTAGTATTGATAAGTCACGTGAGGAAGGACCTACCTTAAGCTGATGAAGTTCTACATTGAGTCGATAACGAGGAGTGTCCGTAATTAATTCCATGAATTTGAATTTGTCTTCTTTTTTTTTCTTTTTTTTTTTTTTTTTACAGATATTGGTGAGAACTGTCAAAATCTGGTCCTTTCCACTTCATCAAATATTAACAATTTTGATAATGAAGTGTTTGTTGTTCACTATTTAACAGGTTCGGGGTGCTAGCTGTTCCTAATTACCAACAAAATCTAATATGTCTACTTTAATTAATTATGCGTGTACTTCCTGCGTGATAGTCGGTCGAATATTATCATTTATCGTCATGAACATCGTACATATTAAAATGATTGTCCATTGAATGCGGACTTGTATATGGTACGTGTGACTTGTAGAATTGAAGTCTTCATTAGCACGAGTGTGGGGATGGGAAATTCCACCGAGGTGACAAGATTCGCAGTCCAGGTCGAGGCTCTACCTACACTGCCAATCTTGTTTTCCTATCCCAGAAGAGTAAATAATAAAGGGTTATTTTTCTACCATTTTATCTACAGTTTAATCAATGCATTGATTTAGGAACTTTGAGAAGATTTGAAATTGTATGCCAATATTAATTGGACAATCAGAGAGAGGCTACCAGTAAATGGTTTACATTTTTACTTATACACTAACAAATTCAAGGCTGTCCCCCAGAAAGCTATATCAAATCAAAATTTGAAGAAAACAATACAATCAAAAAAACTTCTTCATTTTCAAACGTAAAGACAAAGATATGGTCAACTTCATAATTAATAACTCACAGCAGAATAAATAGAGGATATCCAATACTTAAATTGTAGTGGATGTAGAATTTATTTCATAAGAAAGACAGGATTTCTTTTATTTTCACGAATGCGAAGCATGTAATTTTAAAAATCCTGTCTTATTGTGAAATAAATTCCATATCCAACTACAAACTAAAGCATTGAATTTTCTGTTTATTACATTTTCTTTGGATTTAGAACACGTTTATTTCTTATTAAACTTCTATGCAACGCGTAATCTGATTGGTCTAAACTTCATATCTCCCTCTCAAACATCATATCTCCGCATCATATTTACCCCTTGGGCAACCTCGTACATTTTCCTTATATTTTACGACATGGTAGCCGTAGTTTATTGTGACGTCACAATAAGTCCGAGTCATTGTACTTTCATAGTTCATAAGGCACAAAACATGTGGGTCTCTGATACACCGTTGATTTTAAATCGCCTGGTTTTGTTTGATACAAAAACAAGCAAGTAAATCAGCATCCAAGGAAAATGGAAATATAAAAACTGGTTATCATATCACTGTATTTCATTGTTTGTACCTTCTACCGTAATACGTTAACGGCGCGGTGTTACCGTTAGGGCGATCTCAGCTACATGCAATGTATAGATGAGCGGACTCCAATTTCAAATGCACTTTTGTAGTCTTGCTTTGTTTCGGTACAATAAACAATTTATTGCATGATAGTGAGGGAGATACGAGATTTATTCACCCAAGAAAAATTATATTCCCCGAGGGCAACGCCACAGAAAAGAAAACGCTGGAAAATATAGCATCCGGTAAATAGTTTCGAGACTATTTCCCTAGAGCAGATAGTTCAGAAACTATTTCACGGCTAGCATAGCAAGTTTATTCACCTAACATTTATATAGGAAAAACATTCTGAGGTATAATAACATTTTTTTATTCCATTAATAGCATTTCACCTACCCCTAAGACGTGTACATATATATTGCCAGACAGTACATTTGTGAAATACAATTACATACAACGTAAGATATATTGTGTATAAACTACCCCCTTTTTATAGTAGTAATGAATGGCAAACATATGATGAATTGAGTCCGAATAGTGAAAGACTAACGCAACACACACACACCTACATACACACAGATATATATATATATATATATATATATCCACACACACACCTATACCCCCCTCCCCCACACATACCCACACACCCATACGGCTGAAGATTTTGAAGACTGGGCCAAAATTGTTTACATGGGATAAGTGTTTTTGTTGTTTGTCAAAAAAACTCATTATTGGACTGCCCATTCTAACATTGAGTTTCCAGTGGACCGTTTGAAGTCATGGTATATTTCTGGTACTTGGGTTTATGTTACAGAATGTTGTAACAGTCATTGTGTACAGTACTTCAGGTTACAGAATGTGGTAACAGTCATTGTGTACAGTACTTCAGGTTACACAGTCATTGTGTACAGTACTTCAGGTTACACAGTCATCGTGTACAGTACTTCAGGTTACACAGTCATTGTGTACAGTACTTCATATTGCAGGGTACAGAATGTGGTAACTGTCATTGAGTAGAATACTTCAGGTAACAGAATACAGAACGTGGTAAATGTCATTGTGTACAGTACTTCAGGTTACAGAATGTGGTAACTGTGATTGTGTACAGTACTTCAGGTAACAGAATACATAATGTGGTAAATGTCATTGTGTACAGTACTTCAGGTTACAGAATGTTGTAACTGTCATTATACCCCCCGTAACAAGTTGTGGGGGAGGGGGGGGGGTATACTGGAATCGGGTTGTCCGTCTGTCTGTCTGTCCGTCTGTAGACGCAATGGTTTCCGGGCTCTAAAGCATTATCCTTTCCACCTACCGTCACCATATCATATATATGGACTACCCATGGGATGAAGATGTTCCCTATCGATTTTGGAGTCCAAAGGTCAAGCGCACTGGACATCGAAGTAGCAATATGGTTTCCGGGCTCTAAAGCGTTATCCTTTCCACCTACAGTCACCATATAATACATATAGACTACCCATAGGATGAAGATGTTCCCTATCGATTTTAAGGTCAAAGGTCAAGCGCACTGGACATTGAAGTAGCAATATGGTTTCCGGGCTCTAAAGCGTTATCCTTTCCACCTACAATCACCATATCATACATATGGACTATCCATGGGACGAAGATGTTCCCTATCGATTTTGGGGTCAAAAGGTCAAAGGTCACGCGCACTGGACATCGAAGTACTGTAGCAATATGGTTTCCATTTAAGTTCTGTAACGGTTTTTTTCATCGCATGGAGATGCTGTGTTCCTAGATACCTTTTGGATCATAATACTGAAGTTTGCGAAAATAAGAAGTTGACACTGAAGTTTGCAGGAAAATTCCAATCATTAATAAAGGTAAATATGTCAAAGATGTTCCTATTTGTATGTCTACTGTATAGCAGAATCAAGCAATATGGTTTCCGGGCTCTAAAGCGTTATCCTTTCCACCTACAGTCACCATATCATATATATGGACTACCCATGGGATGAAGATGTTCCCTATCGATTTTGGGGTCAAAAGGTCAAAGGTCAAGCGCACTGGACATTGAAGTAGCAATATGGTTTCCGGGCTCTAAAGCGTTATCCTTTCCACCTACAGTCACCATATCATACATGTAGATAAGCTTCAGTATTAATTTTAAAACGTTAAAAATTGAAATTCCCGCCATTTATAGAGACTGCCATGATGTGGAACTCTTTTGTATTCAATACCACAAAAATCAATAATTTTGACGTCACACCGTCTGTTCCGGTTTTGATGAGATTCCAAGATCATCAAAGATATGCATGTGTTAGATTTTTACGAATGAATAGGTTGATACATTCCTATGAAGCTGTTAATTTCATTAATTAATGCGAAGGGGAGATGTGAAAAAAGTTGGGGGGTTTTTTCTTCTTCGAAATCCTTGACCCAACCAAGTCATTTGAAGAAAAAAAGACTATGTAAACTGTGAATCCATCATTTGCGTAATGACAAGTTGAGGCTCGAGATATTAGCATGAAGAAACGTGTACCGTCTGCCTGGTCTGCGACTCGACTGAACGTCTTCTTTTCTCAATTTCTTCTTGCGTAAGAACGGTAAGAACTTAACTGTTCGTGACTTGTCATGTTTACAGTGCTGCTGATGAAATCAACCAGAACCGACGGTGTGAAGTCATAAATTAAACTTCAATGGCCGCTAATTTAAAGTATATGTTAGATCAATATTGATTTAATCGTTAAGCAAGGTTTGTTGTTAAAGACTGTCATTTACAATATTCTTAAGTAATATTTTATTCATAAAAGCATCAATGAGGTTAGGATTGCCTTTCCCTTTAATCTTCGTGATATTCCGTTAATTTCCGTGATGTTCGGAGACTTCATTATTACTTCTAGTTACGTCTGCAACAAATCCGAGAAGGTTTACTGATAATCGAAAACTTTATTGTAAGGATACAAGGTAGCTTGTATATTTCGGAATCCTCAGCAAATCACTTATGTCAGGGTTATTCCTATGATCATTTAAAGTTGATGAATCAATAAATAATCCCATTTCTACTAGAAACTTTTCAGTCATACTTTGTATTTTACCATTTCAATGTACATGTATATTTCAAAAAACGCAAAAAGTGGTGATTTTCGGTCTTCATGGTTGTTTATTAATCCTTTCACAGTTCCCAAGGATGATGGTAAACTCGGAAAAAATAGAAACTCTTGTGAAACTAAATTCTAAAGTGACTCCGTACGTAAATACAAAGGAAAATCACTGTCTTGCTAAGAGTGCTGTCGGTTAGTTTTTGGAATGGTGTGAATCTTGCATAAATAAATAGCACCAAAACCAGTCAAACAACTGATAAAATAACACACACATAAATAGCACCAAAACCAGTCAAACAACTGATAAAATAACACACACATAAATAGCACCAAAACCAGTCAAACAACTGATAAAATAACACACACATAAATAGCACCAAAACCAGTCAAACAACTGATAAAATAACACACACATAAATAGCACCAAAACCAGTCAAACAACTGATAAAATAACACACACATAAATAGCACCAAAACCAGTCAAACAACTGATAAAATAACACAAACATAAATAGCACCAAAACCAGTCAAACAACTGATAAAATAACACACACATAAATAGCACCAAAACCAGTCAAACAACTGATAAAATAAAACACAACTACTATCCAATCACATCTCTGGAAACTAGCACATCCATACACAAACCACATTTACCTGTCACACTCCTCTCCCTGCCAATCAACGTTGATTACGATGAATTTTAATGAAGTAGATGTTTGTGTCATAAATGTATAATGAATGATGAATAATATAATGAAATAATACTCATATATCAAGCATGAAAGGTGAAGATAACGAACAGTGATCAATCTCATAACTCCTACAAACAATACAAGATATAGAGTTGGGTAAACACAGACCCCTGGACACACCAGAGGTGGGAGCAGGTGCCTAAGAGGAGTAAACACCCCTGTCGACCGAACACAGCCGTCGTGAGTCCTATATCTTGATCAGGTAAACGGAGTAATTCGTAATCAAAATAAGTGTGCCAAGAACGACTTAACAAACATTATGAAACACATCAGTCAGCATTCGACCCAATGATAGGTTGTATTGGCAAACTAGATCATTATAACGACCATAGAATTTGCGAAATGCTGGCTTTAAACGAGACTGTTGAAACCCCTGTAACATCAACTTGTCTGTCAGTAGCCTGACTCGATCTAAAAACTGATCATACGCAGAACAAGCTCTAGCGTATCAAATCAGGTAAGAGATATGAATGCGTGGGAGTATGCGAATTCATCCTATGACATGTATTTATTGGCGATACGTCTGCAATTTACAATAACAATAAGGGAGCCAGGCATCAATTACAATCTGATTAAAATCAGATCCTAAAATACGCTCACAATTGCTACAATAATTCTTACGCAGATTATAAGGCGTGGATCTATGAAGTCTGATTTTAATTAGATTGGCATCAATTATTGCCTTCCTGACATCCCTAATAAACAATACAATCATGAACAAGTGGGCCCTGTTCACCTGTTTGACCACTTAGTATAGCAAATTCCATCATTTAAACACAAAGTCAATTTGGAAAACAAACTGGTGAGCCAAAATATCTGCCTTGACCATAAGCTGTTCCAGCCGTGGCGATTGGGATATTGGCATGTACATGTAAGGGATATATCCAACTGCTTATCTGAAATTAACACAAGAAAAACCACAAGAAGCGGCAGTAATTAATGTTCAATAAAACGATCCAAGATTAAAATGGGGTGTGGTAAGGAGGGTTGAATTCTTATTTTTATTTATTTTTGTTTTTGCAGACGACTGACGACTGCGTTTGACGTCACGGGTTTTTTTTTTTTGGGGGGGGGGGGTGTTTTTGCTGTGTCCGGCTAATATCCCGAAAATCATGACGTGGAAGACTCTAAACATCCGGGATAGTGCCCTTGGAATGCCGGAAAATGGCACAGTTATAAAAATTAAAGGCTCCGTATCACTTTGATAAATGGATTTAACCTTCTAGTGGTTAAATTACATTAGTTCACATGTCTAAATGATTCATACCGTTAATACTGTACTATCTCATAAACATCGTAAATGTCTCTGTCTCAAAACCGGAAATGACCATTGCAAGAATCTATGCTCTTAAAAAGATGAAGCCAACCATCACTCAAAATTTCCCAATATAATTCTTAAGGTTGGTAAGAATGTTAAGGGGGGCATGTAAGCTAACAAATAATCGAAAAACAATGGTCCATGGAGATAGTTACGTCGACGAAACTATATTACTCATGTACAGGTGTAAGTTTCAGCACAGCAAAACCATTTCCGTTTCTGGTGTAGTGTGGGCTTCGTTATTATCTAGATTTACAGAGAAATCAACACTTTCCACTCTCCGTGTCTGGTAATTTACTAGTTTAATATCTGCGATTGATAAAAACAGCTGCCTGGATGCGGCCTTTCCATTAAAGTCGTATCATATTTAAATGTTAATTAATGTTATTGTAACACAGAACCCTCCGCTGACCATCCAATAATATAAGTTGATTTATATCTTGTAACGAAAACGGGAAACACGACCTCATCCAAATGGCATCAATTTTCCAGGTATTTAGACCCATGCTGTGGAGACAACACGGTAACATTTGTTTTGATACCGGTATCATTTTACGCAACATGTAGACACTGCAAAATAACATGAAACATGAGAAATAAAGAAAATAATTGATAACTCAATCACGTATCGGTTTGTGCAATTTTACACCCCTTTTTAACTTACAGTTAAATGGTGAAATAATTGATAACCCAATCACAGTATGGGTTTGTGCAATTTTACACCCTTTTTAACTTACAGTTAAATCGTGTAAATCTCGTCATGTTTGAGGAATAATTTTGAATTACTAAATTGATTAATGTTACTGTTGCATATAGTATTATAACGTGTTGTATTCTTCCTCTACATTTTATACCTTCATATCTATATATTCTTGAATGAAGTGTTTCATTTTGTGTTCTTTGTTAATCTGTGATATGTCTGTGTATATGCATGCAACGTGTCTTAAATTTGTCTTTGACATATGTGATAGTCAGTTAAAAATCTCTAGAGAGCTTGTGTTGACTTGTTAAATGTGTATAGTACTGCTTTTAAATAAAATTTACTTACTTACCTACTCAGATATATAATATAAATTTTCAAAATTAAAACTTTTTTTCATTTATTCTCTCAAACCATTTACAATGGTACATGAGGTACAAAATTTTGATTTTGTAATTGTACATGCATAAAAAATATCCAAGGGTATAAATATATAAATAATACATGTCTATATATGTTCATTAGCACAAAATAGATGTGGGGGCATAATGCATACAAAGAGATTCGGACATTTAATAAATAAACACATGTTAGGGAGGACAGCAAACAAACTCCTGAATTTTAGAAATAAATATACATAGTTTTTTAAAACTCTGCCACCTGGTATATTACAAATTCTTTAACAGTAGCGGTAATCATAGAAATATATATCAAAGTATATCTCTATAACAACGAAGGCACTTTCAATATTGCTGGGTTGGGAAAAGTGTCTTCTCACAAAACAGAACTAGGAGAATCTGTGAAAACTATATATAGGAGAACTAAGTACTACATATCTACACTAATTGACTAACATTTTATACTAAATATAACTAAGTACTACATATCTACACTAATTGACTAACATTTTATATTATATATAACTAAGTACTACATATCTACACTAATTGACTAACATTTTATACTATATATAACTAAGTACTACATGTACATATATACACTAATTGACTAACATTTTATATTACATATAACTAAGTACTACATATATACACTAATCGACTAACATTTTATACGAATGTAGTCCCCCCAAATTAAAACCTGATTATAAAAATTTGGACTTTGGTGGCCGATAAAGGCAGGTGAGGGTTGGTTGATATGATTAATTTCACACTTGTTTTTGTTACGTCGGCCAAGTGTTATTCGGCCATTACCAGAGGTGAGGACGGTATCGGCTTGTTAAAATTGTCGCAACTATTTGAAGTACAATTAGCCAGCTATTGAAAAGATTTCATCGTCTAACCTGATACACCATTGTTCGGGAATACAATTTGCTTTCATGTCGCTGGCTGTTCATGACCATCACTGACCGCTGGATAATGACGGATGATTACTCGCCTGTCTTCTGATACTAACAAACGATAAAACTAATTAATTCAGCCGGACTCGCTAGAATGCTCTTTTGTAGTTCGGGTACTTTACTGGTTTGATTGGACCAGACATAGAGGAGTCGTGAGAACGAAATAACCAATTTCTTCATTTCTAACACGTACGGCATGCGAACTGAAGAATATTTGTATGATATTGTAAAAGTCAAAAAGATTAAAAAATAAAATTATGCTACCATTATAGTAAAAAAAAAAAAAAAGAAGAGAGGAATATCTTAAGTAAAAAGATACAGTGTATATAACTTTAGTTGTTTACTTTTATTGTTGATTTTTATTTTATCAAAATCTGAAATTTCGTATCAAAAATCAAACCCTTATTCAAAAAGGTCTGAAATGGGACAGATTCAACTAAGAGTGGTATTTGGTGCCCTTTTCCATTTGATATTAATGGAATACTTGGTTTTAAAAAAACGACTTTTGAAATTGTGCCTCTGAAATACACATTTTATGTTATTGTCACAGGGAGAGGGCGGTCAAACTTTTTAGAACTTGTGTCCGATCCCTTTGTAACTGTTTTACAATAGAATAAGTTTATTTGATATTTACAAATATTAGACACATTTACTTTTATTTCTTATACCATTATTCTCATTACTATCTCTACCATCAGTATTACCATAATTAGCAGTGAAGTAGTATCATCACCATTATAATTATTATATTCTCCTTTTGTATTAGATTCTTTTACCATTATCACTCATCTTAATCACGAATATACATGTATATAACTATTGCCATAACAATATCTTATACCACCAATTTGGGCAGATCAATATTATAACTGTAAATCTACATAAAGGAAACGGATTAATATAAGTTTTATATTTTAAATGTTTCTGAATCCTATTGCAAATCATTATACCTCTGTTGTAAATCTTCATTGTTCAATGCACTGCATGTACCTGTTTATATTGCAATAAAAATAATGTTTGCACTAAATAATAGATACGCTAATGTCTATTTGATAAAGGGCTGAATATTCAGCGTCTTTATTTTGGTTTTGTCTTTGACCACACCCCAGTAAACGTTTCTTTTAAAAATAAAAGATACATTGGTGAAATACAACGGCACTGTTATCTGGGATGACAAGACATATGGTATATTGCTTTTTAAATCGAGCAATTCCTAAAATGAGGTCTTTTTAAATAAAGTTATAAGGTGCTTTTTTTTTTTTTTTTTTTTTTTTTTTTTATCTTTGGAAGAGAATAATCTAACGATAGAGCTCATGAAATTTTGTTCCATTTTTGCCTCTTTCGTTTCATGCGTATTCATATTTACATGTAGATAATTTTAGTCCCGTTTTAATTTTGCCTACCGAGAAAAAGAATGAAATGAGCTAAAATAAGTGTAAACGAAATGTTCCGAGTATACAGACTGCTGTTTACAGCGCGGAACACGCCCGTCTTTCAAGATACTTAGAATTCAAGTAGTGACCGAAATTGAATTCCAATGAAAAATATTTCATAGATACATGTAATTTCGTTGCCTTTTTCATTGATGGTATAATCAAAATAACCAACTGGCTTCTAAATTATAAACATCTGTCGTAGATGACGCTATTTGCGAAATTAATCAATCTCATGAAATATCCGATGTCTCTAAAAATTATTTTTTTCTTGTCTTCTGATCTAGAAATGTAGATTTCCATCTTCTAACTTTGATAATGGAACCATAATTTATTTAAATCCGATTTCCCCGCACCAATTTTTTTTACTTTATTTCTGATGATGTTATTGCTCTCTATAGAGGTATTACAGGAATCAGAAATCTAGTTTATTGTTCTTTTACAGCTTATAGTCTGTATAATGCATTTTCCCCATAAGCATCAATTATTTGCAAAGATTATCCCCTCTTTCAGTTTCGCGCCTTGTCCATTTCATTCTACTCCCCATGGATTCCAAATCGTGCAAAGTGCGTCGTTTTGTTTCACCTTCGGCGCTATTTCCCCGACAGAAATGATCACATGCATCAAGATGCTGAAATCCTAGAAAGATTGCGGGAGAGCGCTCGTGTTCGATTGATCGAAGAAAGACGAAGATTTGTTCGACTGACGAGTAAATCAAATTGCCAATACTATATTAATGGTTATTAAGATGCTTTTCAATGTATTCCTGCCTAATCCCCGGATTACGACCCGCTTTCATCTAACTGAAAGCACAAAGTGGCAGTCAGCCCAAATAACGTGTTTATCAATGCGTTCAATTTGAAGCCAAAAAAGTAGTTCCGAATCCTTGTAATGGCTAAAAAATATGACACAACTTGAAAATAAGTGGAAGAGATTGTTGCTAATTAATTTGTACTTTTCTTATCTGCTTGTTAATACCCTTTCCATCACCGATTGCGGGAAGCTCTAACAATCCGAGCCTTATGGATTCTTAATCATAATAGCGCACGACTTGAGTTTGAGCAGATTTTTTGCTGGGGGAATCAAAGATATAAATTTATAAAATCATTGTTTTCATAATGTGAAAAATGGAAGTAATTCTTTGAACTTTGACAATTCAAGGATTGTATTTTGACATGAAAGCTGGATAAAACATTTCAGTTTTGATAATTTACAAATTAATCATATGAATCAATTTTCTCAAATATTTTCTTTTCATTTTTTACAAGAATTTTTATCATATTGATGATATTCAACTTCCTGTTGTTGGGTCTATTATGCAATATGTGTATCGTGCAAATGTTTGAATGGACTAATTTTTACTTTTGATTATCATTTACTGTTTAATGTGTTTAAAAGGTTTCACACACAAACAAAATTAAGGTTATACATTAAGACAGCTCATTATAGAGTGTTTATTTCTAAGCTAATGATATATATTACATTTCAAGTATTCTTTAGGTGAAATGTGCCATTTAAAACTTAGATTTGTGTCTGTGCTTTAGGATGCTTTTAATTACATTTCATTAGTCTGTTTGTTTTGCTCTTATCCTTGCATTGA
The DNA here is from genome assembly GCF_947568905.1 of Ostrea edulis. Classification (NCBI taxonomy): domain Eukaryota; kingdom Metazoa; phylum Mollusca; class Bivalvia; order Ostreida; family Ostreidae; genus Ostrea; species Ostrea edulis. Next base: position 41,972,525 of record NC_079172.1, read on the forward strand.
TAGGGTCCAAAGTTTGGTTGTCAACTTTGAATGCGTTATATTTTTAAAATTTTTAATATCAAAAATGAAAAACAAAAATTAAAATGTGAACCAGTCCCAGTAAACTTTGGTCTAAATCACTGTAAACAAACAACTGTATGTCGAGAGCTTGCATAAACCCGAATTCAGGGACAACTGAGCATATTTGCCCAGAGCAGGGCAAATCGAATAGGCGTCTTTACTGACACGTAATACAACAAAGACTGAAAAGTTGTTTTGTATAGAATTTTACAATTACCAGATTATATATATATATATATATAGAGAGAGAGAGAGAGAGAGAGAGAGAGAGAGAGAGTCTATATACATGTAATTTTTGGTTGGAAATACTCGTTATATAGAGAAACCCATACCAAGCTGTATTAGCTAGCAATGGAAACCGGGAGATATAAGAATACCCCCCCCCCCTCCCAAAAAAAAAAAACCCACAGAAAACTGTATATCGTGCAAACGGACAATGTTATTCTGTATTCATCCGTTCCCGTTTCAGGATTTCAGGACAGAATTCATAGGAGTAAATGTATCCAGCATCCCAGCGTCAAATACAGAACGGAACAGGAAATAGACAAATATCTTTTATAAGAGGTTTATCAAGAGGGGTTTTGACATTAGCTTGACTTTGTTATATTGTTAATTCGATATATGATTTCCATAAAGATGTTTTCTGTGATGATAACAAAAATGAAATGAAGCACTTTAATGCGTACTTAATTACGGAAGTAAATGTCTTTTCTATACTGAGGTATGTTTATACTCTCTTTCGTGAAAGGTGAAGATAACGAACAATGATCAATCTCATAACTCCTATAAAGGTGAAGATAACGAACAATGATCAATCTCATAACTCCTTTTAGCAATACAAAATAGATAGTAGGGCAAACACGGACCCCTGGACACACCAGGGGTAAGATCAGGTGCCTAGGAGGAGTAAATATCCCCTGTCGACCGGTCACACCCGCCGTTAGCCCTATATCCTGATCAGGTAAACGGAGTTATCCGCAGTCAAAATCAATGTGTCAAGAATGGTCTAACAATAGGTATGAAACACGTCGGACAGCATTTGATCCAATGATAGACTGTATTTATTTAGCAAACTAGATCGTTATAACGACCATAGAATTTGCGAAATGTTGACTTTAAACGAGACTGTTCCTGTACCATCAATTTGCCTCGATTTAAAAACTGACCATATGCAGAACAAGCTCTTGTGTATCGAATCAGTTGAGCGATATAAACATCATATGCAGGTGATAATGGAATATTGCTATATAAATATGGGAAGTTGACGATGGAGAAACTGAAATCATCTCATTTGTCATAAAATTGAGTTGTTAGTTTGCTGTTAATATCTACTTTCAATAAAATATCTAAGTATGAGTTGAAGTATGTGGATATGATATTGGACTAATCTTGCATATTTTAATTTTTAAAATTGTCATTCCCACCCACCCACAGATAGATAGATAGATAAATAGTCGATGATATATTTGTGTCACGAGTGATCAAAATAAATAGATACAGTGTTTTAATCTACACAACAATGACACATACACACACCCCTCACACACACATCTCCCACAACTTCCATACTTAAAAAGAAATTTCAAATGAAAAACAGTAGTTCCAGCGTTGTTTTAATACTGCAAAAATATAACTTTCATTATTTTCACATTATAAGATTTTAAAGGCAAAATGAATGAGAAATCGATGAATAATGCATGAAAATCTGTCAGACAAAGCTTCACAGGATTCAGATTCAATGGGATTATTGAGATAATTTGTAGTAATCTAGATGTAAGGTAAATGCACAATTTACAAAGAAGTACAAAATTTACAATGTTTATGTCAACGATATGATGAAATTACATAAATTAGAATTACCCGATGGAATTCTCACCTCCATCAAACTAAACAAACTGAAGGAAATCAGATTCAACATTAAATCATCAGATTAATATAATGATATTAATACTAATGGTAGAACAGCTGTCTGATTATTCATAAGTTTCTAAAGCAAGGTAATTTTGAAGCAGTCAGATATATAGTTACAAGATGACGCGAGAACGGCATATAAACGCTACATCTCCAACACCGTTCGTGACGTTGCTCTTGTTGCGGCTGTTGTTTCAATTGCTGTTGTTTTCGCTGTAGTTGTTGCGATTAATTGTTGTCGTTTTCCCTGTTGTTGTATGAATTCAGCAGTTATTCAAGATTCTATTTAATCGATAATTTTATTGGTTTTAGGAATCTTGTAAGATCAGGAATAAGATTCGTTTGATGTAAATCTTTACTATACTATTAATTAAATACTATTAATTAAAGCCTGATGTGCATGTATTTACACAGTAATTCTGGTGGATAATGAGAAGGCTTTTATCACTTCATAAATACCGCAAAACCATGGCACACCTCACGGATTTCATCGCTGTCTTATACAAAAACAAAAAGAATCCAAAACTTCAAAGTCTACTTAATCTTAATTTTCAGATGTGATATAATTTCAAGCGAGGAGTTCCTTTTTCACAAGGCATCCAATATTTTGCCTGAGAAAGTACGTAGAATTTATATTCTGTCTTTACTTGAACGAGCGCTCATCCTTGAATGAAATAGCACAATTTGTTCTTAGCCATGCGTCAACGCCAAATAGATTCTGACATGTCTCTTATCGCCCATGCGTGCTAACGGTCCGTAGTCTCCATGGAATTAAATCTACCAATAGATTAATCCGATTGACTCTTGAGAATTATCCAATGTAGCAGGAATCAGCGCGTGGCGCTAGTGCGGGACATCCTATTTAATCCCTGATTTGGCACTTATAAGTTTTCCGTGCCTTCATTCGTAAGTGTCATCAATCCTCTGTAATAGCTTGTCAATAGCTATCACGCGACTCCGCCACCGTCCCTCTCTCTGTCGGACAAAACAATTACAAAAGAGAGAGGAAACATTGTTTTTGTGTGGATAAAGAGACAAATTAATCTATACATAATGTACTGGGTTTAATAAACCGCAACAAAATACCCAATGAAGGATTCATCTTTATAGATCAAAAGCCATATTTTCATCTTCCTTCCGGCTGCCCAAATCCTTGTTTTCCTTTCACTTTGTCTACATGTAACTTTCACTTTCTCTACATGTCCTTGCGTCTAACCTCAATCGTTTAACGCTCGTTTCACATTGATATCTTTTTAGGTCACCTGAGTAAAACTCAGCTCACCTTTTGCAATTGGTCTGCATGCGTCTGTCGTAGTGCGCGTCATGCGTTTTACAAATGAACTTTTTTAACTTCTTGATAACTACCATTCTGGACAATTCTTTTCAAATTTGGTATGAAACATATTTGGGACAAGGGGGACATGAATTGTAAATTTCAGGATCTTTTCACCCCTGGGGCCTTAAGGGTGGGGGCAAAAACTGCTAAAATTGACTAGTTTTCAAAACTTCTTCTCTACAACTGCACATGTGTAAGAAAAACTAAATGCATGGTAACATAGAGCAGGAAGGCCTCTACTAAAGTTGTAAATTTCATGATCCCCGGGTAGACGTTCTAACCCCAGGACAGGACCAAACTTGGTATATAGTGTTTATGTGTAAAACACTTAAATAACATATTCTTTAGTTGTCATTGAAACTAAATGGATATTTAGAATGAACAGGTGGTGAATTGTGAATTTGATGATCCCAGAGGTAGGTTTTTTTTGTTATGAGGATTGGGTCAAAATGGTCAGTTATCAAATGTTTGAACAATAGAACATTTTTATTTTCTTCTTGATAAGTACCATCTTAATTCCTTTCAATTTTGGTATGAAACATTTTATGTAAAGGGGGCTGGGGGCATAAATTGTAAATTTCAGGACGGGGACGGAGCAAAAACTGCCAAAAAATGACTAATTTTCAAAAATATTTTCTATAATCGCCCGTGTGTGATGTTAGTGAAAAAAAGACAAAAATTGTAAATTTCATGATCCCCGGCGTAAAGGTTCTGACCCCAGGTTCTGCATATCTAAGCTAATTTCTAATATGTAGCAACCGTACAGAACAGGATTTCATAACCCTTGGCACTAGTGATACTTTTGACTCATAATCAGGGGACCGAAAAGGCCGGTAGGTCTCTTATTCTTTCAAATATTCGCCACTTTCAAATACCATTTTATGTATACCATGAAAAGAGAGTATACGTGTATGTGCATCAAAGCAAACAAGCAGTCAGTAAAATACATCACACGGTTACCTGTACATTACAGATAGGAGGATACTAACAAATAGTACATCATACAGTCATCAACAAACAGTAAAATACATCACACGGTTACCTGTACATTACAGATAGGAGGATACTAACAAATAGTACATCATACAGTCATCTACAGTCAGTAAAATACATCACACGGTTACCTGTACATTACAGATAGGAGGATACTAACAAATAGTACATCATACAGTCATCTACAGTCAGTAAAATACATCACACGGTTACCTGTACATTACAGATAGGGGGATACTAACAAAGAGTACATCATACAGTCATCTACAGTCAGTAAAATACATCACACGGTTACCTGTACATTACAGATAGGAGGATACTAACAAATAGTACATCATACAGTCATCTACAGTCAGTAAAATACATCACACGGTTACCTGTACATTACAGATAGGGGATAGTAACAAATAGTACATCATACAGTCATCTACAGTCAGTAAAATACATCACACGGTTACCTGTACATTACAGATAGGGGGATACTAACAAAGAGTACATCATACAGTCATCTACAGTCAGTAAAATACATCACACGGTTACCTGTACATTACAGATAGGAGGATACTAACAAATAGTACATCATACAGTCATCTACAGTCAGTAAAATACATCACACGGTTACCTGTACATTACAGATAGGAGGATACTAACAGATAGTACATCATACAGTCATCAACAGAGATGAATAGAAGAAACTGGAGTTTTTGAATCTGAAAAGGACCACAGAGCACCAGTTTCCTTTTCAGTTATTCGCTCAAACCATTGCAATGGTACATGAGGTAAATAAGTTTAATTTTGTAATGATATAAACCATATTTCCAAGTGTACAAATATGAAAGGTGAAAATAACGAGCAGTGATCAATCTCATAATTCCTACAAGCAACACAAATTAGATAGTAGGGCAAACACGGACCCCCTGGACACACTAGAGGTGGGATCATGTGCCTAAGAGGAGTAAGCATCCCCTGTCGACGGGTCACACCCGCCGTTAGCCCTATATCCTGATTAGGTATTATCCGTAGTCAAAATCAGTGTGTCAAGAATGGTCTAACAATCGACATGAAACACGTCGGACAGCATTTGACCCAATGATAGGTTGTATTAGCAAAGTAGATCGTTATAACGACCATAGAATTTGTGAAATGCCGACTTTAAACGAGACTGTTGAATCCCCTGTACCATCAACTTGTTTGTCAGTAGCTTGCCTCGATTTAAAAAAAACTTGACCAAACGCAGAACAAGCTCTTGCATATCGAATCAGTTGAGAGATCTAAACACCATAATAATTATGGTGATGATGGAATATTGCTATATATAGATAATACATGCATACATATGTTCATTAACACAGAATAGAGGCGGGGGCATAATGCATACAAAAAGATTCGCAGACATTTAATAAACTAACAAACTCCTGAATTTTAGAAATAAATACATTGTATCAATAGGTTTTTTTCCAATGTTTTAAAGTTTGATGTTATCACCAATTCTCAAAATTTCATTGTATTTGGTACATGGCAATATCTAGAAGCCAAAACGTCTTACTGTAAAGGGGATAGGGATTTGCATTTTAAGATAAAGGGGCATTCGTCGGCTAGTTTACCAGTATTACAGAGTGGTCTTTTAGTCTTTGTTTAATTACAGTAGTAATCCATTTGATATTAATATAATCCCATCTATGATATACATGGTATAAAATAAATAACACGTACTGAATGATCAGCTTATGAAATAGATTTATTATTTTTAACCTATTGTAAAATTTCATCGCATGATCTATGAATGTAAGAATAATTGACCAAAGTAGTTTTGAAATATACGTTTAAAGGAATTAAATGTCCTAGTTTGTTTAAGTTAAAGGTTGGTTGTATATTGTTTAACATCCCTCTCGAGAATTTTTCACTCATATGGAGACGTCGCCATGCACTGTCGGTGAAGGGCTGTAAAATTTGGGTCTATGTTCGACGCTTATGGCCCTGGAGCAGGGAGGGATCGTCATCGTGCCATACCTGCTGTGACATGGGGTCTCGGTTTTTTGCGGTCTCATCCGAAGGACCTCTCCATTTAGTCATCTCTAACGACAAGGAAGGAGTACTGAGGACCTATTCTAGCCCCGGCCCCTACGAGAAATGGTAACTGGTAGATTAATGGAGAAATAAGAGTAAAGGAAGCATGGATTACTTGTATGACGTCATGCTTCCATACTTTATATTTATGTCTAGTTGTGGAATATCCATGAGGATATAAGTATGCATACACATTTAGGAGGTGATTCTGTTTATTGCTACCGTCAATTTTTGTGTGCGTAGAGAGTTTGATGATGATCCACCATTCCTGATTTTCTGAACATGAAATCAAAACATTGTATTTTGATTGAAAAGAAAGAAAGAAAAATATGTGTAGTTCATATTTGATTGATTGATTATTGTTTAACGTCCCTCTCGAGAATATTTCACTCATATGGAGCCGTCACCATTGTCGGTGAAGGGCTGCAAAATTTGGGCCTATGCTCGGCGCTTATGACTTTTGAGCAGGGAGGGATTTTTATCATGCCACACCTGCTGTGACACGGGACCTCGGTTTTTGCGGTCTCATCCGAAGGACCGCCCCATCTAGTCGCCTCTTACGACAAGCAAGGGGTACTGAGGACTTATTCTAACCCGGACCCCCACGGGATAGTCCATATTTGAAAACCCTTCAACAAAGAAAGGATTTTTGTGAAAATGTATACAGACTCCAAACTATTCAATCTGCAAGCACCTGAATATTGGGTCCAGAATAGCCTGCTGTTCTCTATGCATGCAGCGAATGATGTATCTTGTATCTGTCATATCATCAGTTATATTCATAAACATGAAAGAGAAAAGAAACACGGGACACGACATGTACAGATTTTGAGCTCAGTGGTACACTCGTAGTGAAATGCATGGTTGTATACAATCGCCTGCAGTTGAATGATTGTCTCTGACATGTCCTAGCAACATAATGGTGCCAATAACACCTAAAACAAACAACAAGAAATTATTTTAATGGGGAAAAAACATGAAGGAATGAATACACGCATGCCAGTGAATTTATTGAAGCAAATCAAAAGACTACTTGAGTCTAGTAGTGAATTTATGTTGATGACGTTTTGCAGCTAGGTTGAGGATTGGCTCCAGTGTTTGCAACCTTGATATTCAAAACCTAAAGCTAAACACTCAAAAATACAATTACTTCTTAAAATAAAAATGTTGAGTATTCACAATATATTCATCTTGTAAACCGTAAACAGTGGTAAAGGTGAAAAGAAGACTGAAAAGATAGTTTAAGTACTTATTCTATTTCCTGGTTATTTTAGCAAGGATTTAAGATGAGCCATATAGCATTATAAGGGTTGAATCATTTTCATGTATAACATACGATAGTGACAAGAATGCTACACTGACGTCATAAGGGAGGTAACTCTTTTTAAACACACGTCCGGAGATTTCTTACACTTTTTTCCCATATCAAAATTTGTTTATAGTGATATATTTAGAAATATATTTGTATGAGTATAGCTATTGAAGCTTAAATGAATAAAATCGGAGGTATATATACGTTTTTATTTTCTTTTTCCATTCATGCGCTAGATTACTTTTTTTAAATTGATTTTTAAAAAAAATTGCAGGTCAGTATATCGCTTCCAAGTGAGTGTTAGATTCTTTAGTTCAATATGCAATTTGCATTTTTTTTTTTAAAAACCGGCCGGTGTAATTCACTAGTTTGATATGCTCTATAGTTGTAGTATATAGTAGTAGTAGTGTCTTTCTTTATTTAAGTGACATGTGTATACTCACAGACGTTATGTTAACACTCAAATAACAGGCGGTTTAGAAATAAATCAAGCACTCGGCCCATCGGGTCTATATGCCACTTAAATAAACATAAATCTTAATTGCAGTACATAAAGAAACAAACGGGCCATGAGCCACATCGCTCACCTGAGTCACCTTGACCCATATTTAAAATATTTTCCCTATATATTCGCATGTAAAACTTTGGTCTCTATTGTGGCCCCAATCTACCCCCAGGGGCCATGATTTTTACAAATATGAATCTGCACTGTGTCAGGAACCTTTCATGTAAATGTAAACTTCTTTGGCCCGATGGTTCTTGAGTAGAATATTTTTAAAGATTTCAAGAAATTTGAATCTGCACTATATCAGGAAGCTTTCATGTAACTTTTCTGGGCCAGTGATTCTTCATAAGAAGATTTTGAATGATTTTCCTATATATTTGTATGTAAAAGTCTGATCCCGTATTGTGGCCAACGGACAACAAGCGATCAGAAAAGCTCACTTGAGTTTTCAGCTCAGCATCTTCGCAAGTCACGGCTGAAACGTGCGCTCCTCTACCCTTTCCGGGTGAAAGGGGAGAGGAGCGTACGTTTCAACCGTGGCTTGCGACAATGTCAGCTCAGGTGAGCTAAATAAAAAAAAAGAAAAAAGAGCACAGCGTTAAAAAATAAAGGAAAAATACATGAAAATATACTCATTATAGAAATACATACATGTAGTAAGTAAATAACTGTAGTAACAAATTCACCAGCATCTTTTATAAGATATTGTGGAAAGTACATGTAGATTTACTTATTACATGTATATAGATAACCACATGCATGTAGACAAAAATACATATACACACACAATTTACATTCTTAATTCTTAAAAATAACTGTCTACGCATTAATGAAGAATACAAATACTTTGCAACCTGGCGAGGATAATTTGAAATTAGCATGCACAATACGTCCATATCTGACCTTACTAACATTTGGTTAAATCCAGTGTTTTCAAAAAAAAAAATCGATTGATATTCGATGTGCAAAGGATAGTGCAAAAAAAAAAAAAATTCGTGTTCTACACTAATTTCGGAACAAAGGGTACTAATTCGTTCTTCAACAGGTTCTCCGTGATATCTACCAGTCTCTATTCGTAATGGTAAAAGTCCACATTTACATTGCCCCAAAACTGAACGTAGACATTTAGGCATATCCAGTAAGTACTACATAATTTTCCCTACCAAAAGTCGTTTTAAAAGATACATATAAGTATGCAATTTGGAATTATTGAAAATTTCATTGTCCCAAAGGTTTGAATAATAAAAGTGTATTTTTGATTGAACCATATTCATATACCATCACCTTTGACTGAAAATAATAGTTTAACTCTAAATTATGAAATCTTTCTTTCAAATCACGCACCATTTTTTTTTTTTTTTTTTTTTTTTTTTTTTTTTTTTTTTTTACATCTATTGTAATCAAATTCAAATATATTTCTTGTAATACGCTCATTGTCAAAGGACAAAACTCTATTCCAATATCGGATAACATTTATCCAACGTCTATTTTGACTGGGTATCCATCCAGTCTCCGTAAACAGCCAATGTAGGTGCAAAACGATGTACCCCAATAAAATACCGAACAGCCCTGTTTTGAACATTATCTATTGATTGAATTTTTTTGAAACCCCAGGCACTAGTTGCATAGCCCAAGAAAGGTATTTCACACGAGTAAAATAGTTTCTCATAAGCGCTAAACCTGAAGTCTTTCTTACTATGAATTGTGGATATAATTTCCCAAGACCACCCCACCCCCACCCCCCACCCCCTGCTTTAGCAAGATTCTCGGCATTCTTCAGGAAATCACCAGTAGGCCTATAAGTAAACATTATTTCCAGATATTAATAATTATCAACTGTTTCTAACTTATTCAATCCTATAGCGAATTCAAAATCGGTTGCTCTGGATCTATTTTTGCGAAAATGTATACACTTAGATTTGTTGGTATTTATAAAGTATTTTCCAATGTCTACACTAGTTATGTAGTTTGTTTAACATACTTTGTAAATCTTCTGAAGACTTGGCTATCAAAGCAATGTCATCTGTATATTACGGTTAGCTAGTTCTATTCCTAAATCAAGTTCGTTAATCGTTAATAAAAATTGAAAATAAGGTGGGAGATAAAACATCTTCCTGTTTAACACCAGTTTTACAACTAAACCAATTTGTAAGTTTTCTATTAACTCGTACACATGATTCTGAGCTTTGATAAGTATTTTTTATCGAGTTATACAGTTTACCATCTATGTTATGTAACAAAAGTTTATATAGCATCATATCTCTATCGACAAAATAAAAAAAATCCAATAGATTTTATAAGATATCTTATATAATTTACAGTCTATAAGATATTTCATAAAATATATCAGACATCTTATAAACTACATGTAAATATAAAAACGGCGTGCCATACAATAAGATAAATACATGTATATGTTATAAACTATATATAAGATATCTTAAAAACTTTATAAAATATTTTACATATTAAACAAGAGATCTTATATGTTTTATAAGATATCCAATAAAAAATAGAAGATATCTTACACAAAACAAAAAAAAAGAAGAAGAAAAAAAAAGAAGATTTAATAAGATATCTTATAAAACATGCAAAAACGGCGTGCCATACTTTGGATTAAAACCGGATATGTTGTTTCTCCCCGATGTTGGTTTGACAATTACCATGAAACAAAGCGATGGATTATAAACTTCAGTTTGATGTTTTTTGATTGCTAACTAGTCTCTGTGAATATTAGAGTTAGTATTTACATTATGTGTTTACACTAACTGATATTGTGTATTTTCGTGAATCAGTTTCAATTGTTCTATATTTATCATAAACAGAAAACTTCAGTTTCGAATTTCCTCGGGTGGAACCCGATTTCGTACATATTGTGATTTGTTTCTAAAATAGATTTATTTTTGCGGGATTTATCAAATTGTTTTTTAACAATTTTTAATTAATTGAGAATACACTATTGTAAAATCATTGTGTAGCGTTGCATCTCGTAATTTACACAGTTGGTTGACCAGGAAGAACACCCATTGCAAGACCAAAAATGAAAAGAAATATTAGACTATTCCCAGTTTATGGTCTGCAGGTCTCTGTAACGCACCGAGAGTACAAAAGTATAGGCCAACTTAAGAAATGTCTTTCAGTTTCTGAAAGTATAAAAGGTCAAAATAACGAACAGTGATTAATCTCATAACTCCTTCAAGGAATGCAATATTAATACTTGGGCAAACACAGTTCTCTGGATATACCAGAGGTGGGATCATGTGCCTAGGAGGAGTAAGCATCCTCTGTTTACTGGTCACACCCGCCGTGAGCCCTATATAGTATACATGAGACAATATGCCTTTCAAGAGCCTTTGCAACAGCATGTAGAAAGGAGCGTGTTGACGTGTTTTTCATGGAGACAGATTTATTACTCGTTTTGAATACGCATAGTTGATTTCCAACACTGCTTATTCTTTGGTGATATGTTCTAAAGCCTAATCCGTGCCAGTTGTGGGGGCAAATAATAATTGAACTACAGAATATCAAAAAATGAGTAAATTTTGCACTGTGGCCATTATTGTAGTCAATAAGTAGGTGTTCTCTGTGCCTCAGCCAATTTCTGCATCTTTAGCTAGGTCCTCATTAAATTGTACTCGTTAAAAATGGATATTGGAACAGTATATGAAGATATTACACGTACTTGTATTAAACGTTACAGGTTTTGATCTGTGAATAGTCAAGCTTAGTTCTGAACTGCATACATATATATAGGATGTTCAATATTTTAGATTTGTGTAAATATGATGGAAAAGAAAGTGAAGCTGAAGACGGTGAATCCCCACATTACCTGCACACTGTGTAAGGGATATCTCATCGAGGCCACCACCATCACAGAATGTCTTCATACGTGTAAGTTATCAAGGTGTAGTGCAGGGGATATATTTATACATCACATGTACACTGTGTAAGGGATATCTCATTGAGGCCACCATCATCACAGAATGTCTTTATATATATGTAAGTTCTCAAGGTGTAATGCAGAGGGTATATGTATACAATGCCTGTTCCAGAATCCTCTGTTCTAAACATTGCTTGGTTTTTGAAAAGAACCTGAAGTAAGCTAAAGATCAAGATTTTTAAAGCTTTCACCTCGATTTCATTTCATGTTTTTGTTTTAATAGAGAAACCACACATGAAGATTTTTGGATTTTGTTTGTTTCAGTTTGCAAAAGTTGCATTGTGAGATACTTAAAGGAAAAGAAAAACTGTCCCAAATGTGACATCCTTATACATCAAAGTCACCCACTCAATTATATCAGGTAAAAGAATAATTAATTACCACTCAGTTATAACGGGTATGTAAAGGATAGCTGCAATTAATTACCTCTTTTATACCTTCTAATTTTTCTTAAGTCGATCTGTCCACATTTCGCTGATTTATAGCTTCTGCTTAATTTTTCAGTCATGACAGAACAATGCAAGATATTGTGTATAAATTGGTTCCAAATTTACAAGAGAGTGAGTACAAGTATTGTTGTGTGCACTAGACATTTAGTTATAACTAGTGTCGGGGTGGATCCAGGAATTTTTTAAGGTGGGAGTTCAACCATTAATATTGGTTTTTAGAAGGGGATGGGTTCCACCTCTCAAAATGTGTTATTTTTACATTTTTTAAGCAAAATTTTCTGATCAAGAGGGGGGGGGGGTGTTCTACCCCATCTGGATCCACCACAGGGTTTGATACTAATCCAGACAGCAGAGCAAGTTGTTGTAACAAGTATTCTGTACACTCTAAAAAAAAAATACACATTCACGTATACATACTTGTCAACTTCATTGCAAGAGGATAATAATTTTAGAAAAATTGTTTTTCATAGTACAGTGTATACATAATATTAGATATCACTCATTTGCAAGTTCAAGATGTGTTCTTGTGTTGGAATTGTCATGCTCCCCTGATCATAGATTAGAAAGCATTTTTTTTTTTAAATTGTATGTTTGTCCTTTTGTCTGCATGCAACATTAACCTTGCTTATAACTTCTAAAATACAAGATAGATTTTATATCTGGTGAATTGAAAGGATAATACCTGTGTGTCACTGCTAAAGGTCAAGGTCATTCATAAGGTTAAAATTTTGATGTACAATATTTTTCTTGATTACACCTTAGTTTCATATTTTGTGCATTATTTTCAGGAGAAAAGAAGAGACATCAAGAGTTTGCTGCCAAGCATGGTCTCTCAGAGGAAGCCAAGGAAGGTAACCATTTGTAGGCAATTTTTACGTGTAATAGGACTGTTTGAAATTAACCTTTCCTCAAATTTATTTCACAACGCTGATACAGAATAGGAAGTATCAGTACATTTACAATGTTGTATAAGGTTTGTCCAAGAATATACATTTCACATCAGTGTCATCTTCTCCAAAAAAATTAATAGGCTTAGTATAAAGTATCTTTAGGTGTAGGGGATGAACATTTTTAGCTAAAAACTAAATTTTCTTGCTACTGTATAGTCAACCTTTCTCACAGGATTGTAATTCCTCCCATGTTTGGCAAAATTAACCTCAGTTTGGCTTTAGCTGGGTAAAGGTTTTACCCAAAAATATTCCCCAATATTTTGTCAGTGTTTTTTTTTCAGTGATAAGACTGTAATTTATCAGACTCTGTTGTTCATTCAGTGCTGGAGACTTTGGTACACATCTCTTCACTACACACACCTTGTTGACAAGATGTAATACCCTTGATGAAAAAAAAATATTGATTTCAATTAGTCTGGACACTGTCATGGGGGGGGGGGGGGGGGGGGGGGGGGGGGGGGGGGGGGGCTCTACTAAGTACAATCTAACTGATTACTTGAATTAGCGAATTGTTATGACAATTAATAAATAATGTCAGAATGCTTATATATATATATATATATATATATATATATATATAAACAGGCTCCAGGGCATTCCACAGATATTCCAGTTTAAAAGTAGAACTACTAGAAGAGGCAGGCAAATTTTGGGGCAATACATACACTACCAGGCCTGGATTCTTAAAACAAAAACAAAAAACAACTTGCATCTAAACTTGGACTTATGTCCTAAATTTTAATCAAATTTTGACCACTCAGATAAAGATAGAGAAATGATACACATACAATTCAAATAAAAGTGACTATGCAGTCATTGTAAACAGAGTCAGTAAAACTCTTGTAAGAGGCAGCCGTAGATTGCATTTGCACATATCTCCCTCATTTCAATGAATTCTCCCTCATTTTAAATGACTGATAGGTATGAATCTAATTTTAAGATTATTATTCAAACATGCATATTAATATGAATTGGAGAAGTTTTTGAATAACACATTAAAAAAGCATATTAGTTTGTTACATTTCTCAGAAAAGAAAAGAATGGAGGGGAAGTAGGGTTTACAATAGTATACATTTATGTACATGTTACAGAAACACCTGGACAATCCACAGAAAAAGAGAAGGAGGAGGAGGGTGCAGAAAAAGATTACCATAGAAATGATGAACAGGTCAAGGTGTGTCTAGAGTGCAAAGGGAACCTCAAGCACCTCAAGAAGAAGTACCTCCGAATCTCCTCACAGGCCACCATCTGTCACCTCAAGAAGTTTGTGGCTCTGAAGATATTCAATGATATCACCAAATATGGGGATGTAAGTAGCGGGAATTCGGGGGGCATATGTAGTTTTCTGTCTGTAGGTTTGTCCACAAAGGCTTTAACCTTGGCCATAACTTTTGAATGCTTATTACTAGGGCTTTCATATTTCACATGTGTATTCCTTGTGATAAGACTTTTCTTTTTGTACCAGAATATTTGACACATTTTGCCTAAAGAATACTTGAAATGTGGTAGATATGATAAACTTATATCGATATCCATTTCTTTTGAAAACTTTGTATTAAAGCAATAACATACCACAATCTTTGTTTACAAAACAAATAATAAACTCTCTATAATGAGCTTTTTGTGATAATGTATAACCTTAATTTTATTGTGAAACGTTTTAAACACTTTAGACAGTAGATTTTGATGATTAAAAGTGAAAAACAAAATTTAGGAGGGAAATCGGGAATCAGTCCCTTTAGCTTTTGAATATAGGATTATATTGTTTGGAGAACGTTTTCTGGGACATACGTTAGTTCAAATCAAAATGGGGATATGAAGAGGCTTATGTCAAAGTCTTGTGAAGTATATTCATTTACGCAGTGTGTGATGGCCTGGGGAAGTTCAGCTCCCAAAACCCCAATAGGGATCATTCTTGTGACATGGAAAATATTCGTGTAACATTTTATTGTTAAAACTACATGTACATGAGATATCATTTGGAAACTTGGTTCTAAAAAGACAGATAGATGCAACTTAGTTGTTACAGACAGGTTTTGGACTGAAGAAAGATCCAATTTTTAAAACCTCTCCCGCTTTCACAAATATAGGGTTCAAAAAGATGTATACAACTATGAAAGGCAAATTTTGTTGATGTTTAAAGAGGCTATTTTGAAATGACTTATTATTTATACAGGTGGAAATATTGTGCAATGATGAACTTTTAGGAAAATCTCACACACTAAAATTTGTGGCCGTTACAAGGTGGAGAGTGAAGGTATGATTTTTTCCGTGTTTTTATTTTAGTGGGATTCATATTTTAGCACTTTTGGCACTGAAACAAGAGTACTAATTATTTTACCATTGTGCTGAAATGTAAAATTCTGTTGATACTTTAAGTGGAGCAGTCATGTGATCAAATCCTGTGAAGCATGAAGGACTTCTCAGCAGATTTGATCATGTGACCACCCCACTTCATAACCTAGTGAAGTTTTTAAAATGGTTATTCATTACTTCACTAGGTTATTATGTGGGGCGTTTACATGATCAAATCTGCTGAGAAGTCCTTCATGTTTCACAGGATTTGATTACATGACTGCTCCACTTAAAGTTTGATACATGTAACATTGATTCCTGATAATTGATATAAAAACGAAATTTCCCCTGTAGTTTTCATAAGAATTAAATGAAATAATGAGAGCAAAATGTGCTTACTGGGTATTGCTGTGATCCCGGGGGTGTTCACTGCATTTTCAAAGGTTACAGTTGTAAAGAAAAAATCCACGTATTTCAAACATTGTAATATAATAAAAGAAAATTAGTATGTCAGGTTTTTGCTTTTCTCTTTGCAGGATGTGCCTTTGACTCTTCACTACAGAAAGAAACTGATAGATTTATGATGTAACATATTTATTGACTGTCACAACAATAGAGTAAGCACGGTGGTCAGCGTCACTGTTGGTCAGCCTCACTCTTGGTCAGCTTCACTCTTGGTCAGCCTCACTCTTGGACGTGCTTTTGACATGGTGTTTTTATCAGTGCTCTTTCATAAATTTACAAATTATTGATCTCTGGCAATTTGCCAAAATATTGACAATGTGTTTAAATGTATGTTTGAAATTACACAGGCATTTTAGATGTATCAATTGCTGATTCTGTCGTACGTGTATATTTATTTTGTGTGGTTGGTCGAGTTATAAGTGTAGTGGATGTTTGATATAACTATACGCAAAGACAGGTATGTTTGTCGTTTCATCTATCCAACTCATTGAACCATTAGAGTTGGGTTCGATTTCTAGTTTAAAGCTACCTGATAGACTCATTCACAAAGTTAACACAAGAAACATGATTTTAGTGTGACCCTTCAAAATTAAGGTGAAATTTTACAAAAATTCCTGCAAAAAAGTTTTTTGAACATGTGTGGCTGTATGTTATTTTCTGACATTCTAAGAATAGCAGTCTCGTCATTTTAAATTTTGCACCACTTAGCTTGTTACACAAGTTAATTGCTATATGTAATATCACTGAATGTAATCTCGGCCGAGATTCGGCTCGGCAATATCCAGCTGAAGCGATTCTCAGCCGAGATTACACTGAGTGATGCTCAGTAAGTCTATTCTTAGTCTCAGAAATGTTTGTGGATTTGTTATAAATCTGGACATATCAAGATTCTCGATAAATTGTAGAATATGATTGTGTATATATTTTGCATACATTGTCATAGAAGTGTACCATGTGTGGATCTTTTGGGGTTTTTTATGATAAAACAAGAAATTAAAAATTACCAGTCATTGTTCTATATCCTCCTTAGAAAAATGTAGTAGAAGTTCATATAAAATGCAAAAGGGATGTGGACACATAAGCTGTGAAATGTGTTCGATAATATTTTTGAAAAACCATATTCATTATAAATCTAGTTAGATTGTCTTTATATGAAACATGACCTATATTCTCATAGCAGTAATACAATTAGTCTTAATTCAATAATCACAATTAGAATTAGTCATTATAGTACATAAATGAGGAATATTGGAATTTATTGTAGTAAGAATTGGGAGTGGGGTCAAATATACAGTTATAAGTACCACCATGACACAGTCATCATTTAACAGTGTGACAGATGCTTAATAGATGCATGTATTTATAAGTTCATATGGTATAATATATTGTGGTGTTTTGGACAAAAATATTTAATAATTATAACACTGATAGGTGCATAATATTACTTAGTAACATGTGTGAAGAAGTGGCATTGATTACAGGGAATTCTAAATATCACTGTAGTTGCATTGTCCTTCAATAAATATTTTGAATGTTTTTTAAAACAATATGTTGTTGTTTACTTCCCATCATACCTTGTTGTTGTAATATGGTCAATATTTCTGCAAAGGGAGAGGGGTAAAATGGGTTACATCTGCTGCCCAAACTCAGTAATTAATATTCAGTAATACAGTTTAGCCTCGTCATCTCAAACTCAGTGGGACCGAGAAAAAACTTCAAGATATCTGAGGATTTGATATATTGAGGGTAAAGAATAAGTGATTGTGACTTCCTTCGACATATCCATGGTATCTGAGATAGTATTGTTCGAGATATTAATGAAATTCAACAGTATTTATATTTTACTGCTTTATTGTTTTGTAAGCAATAAACCTGTATTTTTATTTTGAATGAAGCATCGACTTTTCAACTTGACATGAAAACCTGCATGATCATGATATAATTTTTACGTATATATGTATAAAAAGATATATATGTATTATATTAAAAAGAAAATTTAAATCACATGTACAGGTTGAACTTGGGTATCTTGAGCATTGATATCTTGAATATCATGGATATGTTAAAGTGAGTTTGTAGTTCCAACAACATTTTTAGGTCACCTGAGTAAACTCGGGTGACCTATTGCAATTGGTTTTCGTCTGTCGTCATGCGTCGTGCGTTAACAATTGAACATTTTTAACTTCTTAATAACTACCAGTCCAATTCTTTTCAAATTTGGTATGAAGCATCATTGGGACAAGGGGGACATAAATTGTAAATTTCAGGACTCCAGCACCCCTAGGGGCGGGGCAAAAACTGCCCAAATTTCAAAAATCTTCTTCTCAAGAACTACACGCATGTAAGAAAAACTAAATGCATAGTGATGTAGAGCAGGAAGGCCTCTACCAAAATTGTAAATTTCATGATCCCCGGGGTAGGGGTTCTGACACCAGGGCGGGGCCAAACTTGTTATATAGTGTTTATGTGGAAAACACTTAAATTACATCTTTAATGCTATTGATACTAAATTGAAAGTAATTAGATATTCAGGAAGAACAGGTAGTCCTTTACCAAAATTGTAAATTTGATTATTCCAGGGGTAGGGGTTTTGGTATCGGGGGTGGGGCCAAAATGGTCAGTTATTAAATGTGTGAACAATAGACATTTTTAACTTCTTCTTGATAACTATCTTTCCAATTCTTTTCAGATTTGGTATAAAACATATTTGGAACAAGGGGAACATAAATTGTAAATTTCAGGATTCCTGGGGCCTTAGGGGTGGGGCAAAAACTGCCCCAAAATGACAAATTTTCAAACATCTTTTGAAGAACCACACACATATAAGAAAAACTAAATGCATAGTAATGTAGAGCAGGAAGGTCTCTACCAAAATTGTAAATTTCATGATTCCCGGGGTAGGGGTTCTGAAGTGCTTTTGATACTAAATTGAAAGTAAATGGATAGAGCAGGTAGTCTTCTATCAAAATTGTAAATTTGATTTTCCCCAGAGTAAGGGTTTTGACCCCAGGGTGGGGCCAAACTTAGTATATATAGTATTTATGTGTAAGTTTGCTGATCCTGTATAAAATCTAAATGCATTCTTAGAAATAGCAGAAAAGGATGTACAAAAAAATGGTGAATTTCACAACCCAGGGTTATGACTTTAGGATGAGTCCAAATTAGTCATATATTTTGATGTTTTAATGTTAATACACCTATTATTTAAAGCCTTTCATCAGTGTATGCACTTTTGAGGGCAGTAAAGTTTTAAGAACACATCTTGTTTTATACTGTTGCTGAACATTAGAATTTAGCTTAGATATTCAGAACAGGAAATATCTTCTAGATTTCATAGCCCATGGAAGTAGTGATACTTTTTCACTAGTATTCAGGTGACCGGTAAGGCCTGTGGGCCTCTTGTTTAAAATGTATTTTGGCTCGGTATCTTGATTCCTCTGATATATCGGAAGTTTTTGTTGGACCTATCGAGTTCTAGATAAGGAGGTTTGACTGTACAATTGTGAGGAATCCCTTTCTGGTTTGTCTGTATTATGATGAGAATATAAACACAATAGAAGAATGGACTGGATATTCATTTAATAGTACTTGAGACATTTATTATTCCGATGTCAATCATTAGCTATTTTGTTTTAAAATCTAGTATATTTAGAACACAACATAGTTTTAAGAGGCAAAAAAACATGGATTTATCATTTTGCACACTTACCTTGTTTGCTCAGCATATGACATGCATTTTACGTAATTGTCTTGTGAGCTCCAGATATTTTCTCGTTCATTCGACTCGGTATCTTGAGTGCTCACAATATTGTGTCATGTGCTCAGGTTATGACTTCCCATCAAGCACTAAAATTGTCATCTCTGAAACAATCGACTACGGTGTGCCAAATTAATATAAACTCAAATAATTGAAGATATTGATGCGTCCAAGAATTCAATTAAAGATCTCTTCGTATAATTTACAATGCCTTTAATTCTGAATTATTTTAATTGGTGATATAATATTAATTATTTTTCTGAATTGATGAGCGCTATAATTGAATTGTTGCTCTCTTCATATGAATAGATGATATCAAAAATTTAATTGATGTGCGCTAAAATTCAATTGAAGAGATCGATCAATTCAATGAATGCACACAGTAATTGAATTGTTGCTCTCATTAAAAGAATTGATATGTGTATTAATTCTCTACACAAAAGTATTGTAAATAATTAAATATCTTTAATTGAATTAAAGAGATCATGAAATCATTTATATTGGCTCAAAAATTTTGCGAACAATAATTCAACCACATTGATGCGTGCATCAATTAAATTGATTAGTACACTAATTGAATTGATGACGCATCAAATTAATTATTACCCTCATCAATTCAATCAATTATTGCTCTCATCAATTCAATCATGCAATGCGCGCATCAAATCAATTATTGCTCTCATCAATCGCATCAAATCAATTATTGCTCTCATCAATTCAATCAATCACATCAAATCAATTATTGCTCTCATCAATTCAATCAATCGTTGCACGCAATGAAAGAAGTATACATTTTAGAAACAATATATTTTCCAACGATACATTTCAACTTCTTAAAAAGACCTAACTTCTGATATGCGTTGTTCATATAACAATATTTACACTATGTTCTAACTATTTGAAATCTTCTGATAAATGTTGTACAAAATGACTATGCTTTGGAACGGCTAGAAAATATAAATATAGGATGCCTATATACATGTATCTTAAAATTTCTACCACGGTTATTGTAAAGATCAAAGGAATGTCGCGGTCATTAATCTGCAATATACCTCGTGTACATTAACTTGATTATGAGAAAAATTATACTCATCTCGCTTGAATTTCGTATTTTGCTAATGCAGCAATAAAATCGATGACTGATCATCAATATATGTTGTAAAACAAATTCATAAATGATTGCATGAAGAACATTTGTCAATCAGTTTTTAGGCCTATAAACCAATCGTCTGCATTCCGAGAGCGATAGACGTATAAACATGGCGATACACAGACAAGTTTTGCTTGAACTGTGTATTAAAAGTGATTTATATAATCCGTTATAACATCAAACTTGAAATATATTTTCAAAATACAATTTAGAATAGATCTCGAGGATCCACCCCTACCTTTTTGGACAGGAAAAAGAATGTAGGCCTAAACCGTTCACGAAATATTCCGGAGTGAAGTATTTTCAAAAATGGAATTTATTTCTTATTAATAATTAACGATACATGCATAGGCCTAACGCTTTTTATTCTTGCATGGGTATTCTCAATATGTGCTATACATTTGTTTTTATATAATCTACATGCATGTATGAAGCGGAGATATAAATATTTATTCAAATGAAATCATAAATACATGTATCCACAAAAGCGATATTACCAGAAACCAAAATACCAAAACAAAAAAACAAAAACACAAACAACAACAACAATAAAACACCGCTGTCTTTCATTGTGATTTTGTAATGTACGTCATTAATCGCAGCAATCGGATCACGAAATAGCCGAGTAGTAACTACTTGTAATCGCAGATGATGATACTGTCGAGTCAAACTTCCGCCAGAGTTCGTCACATAGGAGAGGTCTATTCGTAGGTGACGTAATGAGGCCTTGACGGGGAGTTTGGCTGTCGAGTATCGAGACGTCATTGAATTTCGTCACAAAGATAATACACTGTGAGAATTGTGACGTCACAGCGGCACACATTGGATTTCGGGAATATTATCGTACATTAGAGAATCTGACATGGCAGCAAAGACAGACCGTAGGAAAATGCCGAAAAGGGCAAAACTTAATGATTCATCAGAAGTGGTTGTGCCAAGTTTCGATCACCTCTCCATTATGAAGGAAGGTTTGGATAAAGTTCGGCGAAAGGTACCCAAAACTTCACGCCCGAAACCTCTTGTTGCTGAAGTTTTGGTTCGTCGGACAAGAAAAAAAGAGAAAAAATGCATCAGCTATGCCGTCTTAAAACGCGCTAACGAAAATTTCAATCTTCAATCTGTCGACGCCATTAATTACGCTGGGCCCAGATTTGACTCAAATGGAACATTCATTTCTCATAGCATTCTGGGCAGTCTGGATGATTTCAAAAAGGAGGCACAAGAGAAGGGAGAATTTAAAGAACTGTACCAGGCGAGCAGCATCAAAATCCCAGCCACAAAACAAACTGAGACACCCTGTTCTTCCCTGAAGGTCTGGAAAGACAGGGTGAAAGAATGGAATTCGATGCATAGGTTCTTAGTGAAGAAGGTAAAAAAGCCACTAGAGGACCTGTTAATGATCACTCCAAGCGAGCAAGTGGAAATCGTTAATCAGCGCAGGATGATCAACATGGCATTGGAAGCAAGAGCAAGCGGCTATGGCCAAAAGAGAAAGAATGCGAGTTTCTTCAAGCTTTGTGAGAATATTGGTGGTTCAGAAACTCCTGTCTTTTACTCTTTTAATAAATCTATCACAGGAGATCGCACCTCAGCTGAGATTACAGGCAATACATACATCACTGACCAAGAGAAAGGAACGTGTTCTACAGTCAGAAGAAGCTATCCCGTGTATCATACTCCGTACTTACAGGCTAAAATATTAGATGTCCAAGAACATATCAACATGTTAGTGCCTCATTATCCGGTTCTTAAAGATTTACAAATTGTCGGGGAAGTTACACCAATGAAAAAGCAGCATGCAACAACCAACTCTTCCCATGAAGCAGATTTACGTCCATCTATTACCGTCCATTTTCCAGATATTTGTCGGGATTCCGAGTCGAAACGTTCACATACGTTGAATGGGCCAGCTATAAAGATCGAAAACCAAGTATCAAAGTGGAAAGGACATGGTTTCTCCCGGAAAGGCAAGCCTGGTATTACTGTCTCAGTCCTCTTTGATGGATTTCAGACAGAAACCCTACATCAGACTTTACGGATAGAAAACACCGGAAGTACGAGTCTTGTCTACGTTTGGAAGAAAATTCCTGCTAAGTTTTTGAGTGAAATTCCTCGACCAAAAGCACAACGGTTCTTCTTTCTCTCTGAGTCTGGTGTGTTGGCTCCCGGGGAGATTCTCGTGCTTCCTGTAATATGTAAATCCAGCACTGTCGGGTTCTTTTGTGAAACGTGGGTCATAGAAACTAAGCCCGTTTTAGATCTTGGAGCAGATATCATCGTTAAATTTAAGGCTGTGGTTCATAGTCGAGAAAACTATATGGGGGATTTTGTCAAAACTGAAGAGAAGTTGTTGCAAAACAAGGCAAAGACAATTGTATCCGATATTTTGGACAGACTTGTAGAAAGTATTTGCTCTCCCGACCCCCCTTCGTCTCCGACTGAAGAGCTTTCACCAGAAAAACAGTTCAAGTTTGAAAATCCGGGGTTGTCATATCACGGTTCTACGATGCGAAAAATGGAGAGGTACCACGACTTCTTAATGGACAACGTATCGATCATTCCTGCTACCTACAAGAATTTCTCCGTGGTAAATCTTAGACGAGCCGTCATAATAATGACAGACCTTGAGGAAGATGAACTAGAGGACCCAAGCCCCCTAACAGCGGAAATGGATGAGGACTGGGACTACACTAAAAGGAGACTCTTATGGAGATACTTACGACAAATAAACAGCCTCTGTTGTACTTGGCCAGAACCAGCAGTAGACTTGACCACTTCTAAGTATCTCTGCTGTTCCAGCTTATTGGCTTCAGCTTTTGATCGCTTTTGTGATCTTTCTACTCAGATAGCCATCTCCATGAATCTCCCTCTCCAAAATACAAAGGAAGAGATAACAGTTAATCACAACGACAAAAAGCGAACCAGTTCCCAAGGTGATTCTAAATTTGGTATACAGACGGCGTCATCCAAAAGTCGACACCGGAAGTCAACGCATATGCAACCGTCTGAGGACGTCCTGAAAAGTTTCTGTCCTGTCAACAAACAGAGTGTGGAGGAGGGAAAGTATGATGGATATCAAGGCAAACTGTATCAAATGATGTATGCTCAGCTCATTTTAGCGTTGGATAAAATTGCGGTGATCTGTGATGAAAAGAGTTAGATCTTGAACATGATATATTTCCGAAACTGAAATGTGATCAGTTTGTGAAGAGATATATAATAACTGTTGTGTTAGGTATAATACAGTCTGAATAATGAAACTCTTTTCAAAGAGGATTCAACCATTGATCTAAAAACTACTGTGTTGAATTGCAATATGATTACTGTGTTGAATTGCAACATGATTACTGTGTTGAATTGCAATATGATGATTATATCAAATAAAGTGAAAAAACAACATTTTCTTGCATTTCTGGCAAATTATGTCCTAGACAATGTTTATGGAACGCCCAATAGACATACAGGTACTCAAATAATTATGGCTCTAATTACTAGGAGAAATCTTCAAGAAATTAGAAGTATTTTAAACTGAATTACAATCTTCATCTAAGTACTAGTAATTCTTCTATCAATGAATTATTTTCTTTAATTGAATTTATTAAATTAATTGAACTCCGTTTACCTGATCAAGATATAGGGCTCACGTCGGGTGTGACCGGTCGAAAGTGGGTGCTTAATCCTCCTAGGCACCTGATCCCACCTTTGGTGTTTGCCCAACGCTCTATTTTGTATTGCTTATACGAGTTGTGAGATTGATCACTGTTCGTTATCTTCACCTTTTTGTTAACTGCTCTCTGCAAATGAATTTAAAGCACGAATTAAGGTTCTAACAATATCAGTACCCCATTGATTCAGTAAATCTGAGCTGGGTAAGTGTGGAATCTACCAGTTTGTTTTATTTGATGGATATATGAAAATGACCAAACTAAGGTGCAGGGGATCTCATTGGTAGTTAGAATTGGCGAAATGACACAGGAATTTATCGAAATATCTCTACATGTATATCAAATATAGATAAAGTGTAAATTGGTTAATTTTGATACTAATAACCATTTTACACAGTAATTTCAAATACCATACATTCTAGATAAACACGGACTTTCAGTTTCAAAATAGTTACGGCGAAGAAAGGCAATATGGACGCATGTGTCACGTGGTTCTAGTAAGCCTCAAAAGTCAAACCCCGTTATTGTTTCTCTACAATTACATGTACTTATTTCATGATTGTGTGGTAGTATCGGTATACAATACTTGGTGCTTATAATCTCGGCTTGGTTGAAGGTCTAGCCGAGCCGAATTTCAGCCAAGATTACTTGTTGCTACATGTATATGAAACGCCATAAATCTTTTAAACAAATTGAAGATATCTTCCCCAGGGAGGAATATGGCGGTCAAACAGGTTCGATCACTGGTAGCTAGATAGTTTTGGACAGTATATTCATCTGATTACAGATTCAGGGGGTCCGGGTTAGAATCTCAGTCTGGTCCGTTATCTTCCGATTTAGGAACCGGATTCACGAGTGAATGTATGTGGCTCCGCGAAAACTTTGCGCAGTGTCGGACAACACGGCAGTCCTCCTCTTGACTATTTACAGGTTAAAACTATGTACAAATGGATGCTGGTCTAGATGTTTGCAGGATGTGCCGTAAGGGCGCTCCTGAAGCCCTCTACTGTCTTGACCGATGTTGTTTCCGCTGGTACGAGGTTCCAGTCACCGGTGTATTTTGGGAAGAAGGAATTTCCATAGATTTCTTTATTGGGCCTTTCCTGAAACAGACGATCTTTCCCTCTTGTTCTGCTGTCACTGGATCTGATATATTCTTGGCAGTCCATAGGCGTAGCTTGGGTTCGAATATTACCGAGGCAGGGGGTCTAGGGGGCGCAGCCCCCCAGAAGCTATCCCCCCCAGAAGCTATCGACATTTTAACAACGTAAAAGGTGTTTTTTTTTTACCGAGGCAACTGCCTCGGTTGCCTCAATGGAAGCTACGCCACTGCAGTCTAAAACAGGGTTAGGGTTATCCTTTCTTTATTTTGTACAGCATACAAAGTATGTTTCCTTTTCCTTTATCTCCTAGGCTTTCCCACTTAAGGAGGTACTCTACATCGTCATAATGGCCGACTTCCTTTTAAAACATGGATGAAAATATGAATATTAACAATATTTCTCTATTCATTCCCAAGCTTAGTAGCTCAGTAGGTTAGCACGTCGACATCATCTTACTGTAGATCACGGGTTCCAGTCCAGCAGGGTTTTTAAAATTGTTTTCAGATTGCTTTCTACTAAAACTGCATTTTTTGACTAAATAAAGTAAATTTGAAATTTTTCAATTTAAAAATATTGTATATATCCTCCACTTCTCATCAAAATCAAATTTCTCTGGTATAGCATTCCTCCTCAAGGTTGTCTGTCATTTCCGTGACACAGTCTGGTGTTCGGTCTGTAGTTGTTCAACACGAATCGTGCAGCTCTTTTTTTGCATTTTTTCCAATTGTTTATTTTTTCTGATGTGTTGAGTCCCATACTGTACTGGCATATTCCAGTGTTGGTCTAACCATTGATGTGTAGGTGGTCTACTTCTTTGACTTCGTGCAGTCTTTGAGATTTGGGCGTATAAATCCCGATGTTTTGTTTTCTTTTCCTAGTGTTGTCAATGTGCGTTATATTTTCTCTCTTCCTGTTACAATTTCTGTCTAACCTGACGTCTTGGTATGTACGGGAAAACCCGAGTAAATTTTTTTGAATTCAGTAACGCAGTTCAGTCTGTACCCTTGTTTACAATATACCTGTATTCAAATGTCTCAATGTCCAATCTGTCGGCAGAGAATCGCCTCCAACAGAATTGCGAGAAGGCTTATATAGGCTCTGCCTGCTGCCTAATCATATTATGTTATATATAATATAATATTATTTGAATTAGAATAGCGAGATGAGTATATGTATATAGATGAATATGTGATATATTAACTTGATATAAAATGTGATAGTTGAATAAATGAATGCGAGTTTTGTACACTGTGCTTTAGCTCTTTATTTAACCTCTACAGGTTGACAAATTAGCTTTACTTTTCTTGCACATCAAAATTACGAGTACTCTGCAAGTCTCAAATGTAATCCGATGGGAGATTATTGGAATGAGGAAAGCAGGTACTGGTCCAAATCCATATTTGAACCCAAAGGGGCACATTTGGAACATCACTGGTGGCCAAGTTCGTAAAATATAGCAAACCACGGTTTTGAGTCCACACACGCAATACTCCCCCCCCCCCACCCACCCACCCCTGCCCCATTTTTTCCCCCCAAAGAGAAATTACTCCAGCTCCGTGTACATTGAAAAACAATGTTTTCACTCAATGCAAAAACAGAAAACTTGGAAATATTCATGATGGTTTAAAATTCAGGAAAAATACTAGCATGTTCAGCCATGAGCTGGAATTGGAGTTCGGAGTTTTCAGAAATAGCCAAAAGTGGGGAATTAAAGATAACAGACAAACTTCGATGAGAAAAACTCATGTGACCTTGCTAGAAATCTAGATTTTCAAGTAGAAGCCTGCATGTGCATATGAAATCAATGTCCTGTTATGTTTTTGTTTTCAGAAATGAGGTCAAGGTCATACACGTCAAGAAAAAAATATGGGCAAATTTGTTCTTCTGAGTCCTCTCATCAAGTTGGACCCGTTTAGAAAGTTTCATTCAGCTAAATGGAACAGAAAGACATAACCAACATTGTATGTCCTGTCCATTTACTTAGCTAGCATAAAAATTAATGTTCTATATAATTAAGTGGAATGGGCAACTACAGGGGTGGATCCAGGAATTTTGTTTAATGGAAGGGGGGAGGGGTGTCACGCACTCAAAATGCGTTATTTTTACCTTTTCAAGCAAATTTTTCTGACAAAAAGGGGGGGGGGGGGAGGTCCCCAACTCTCAGACTCCCCCCCCCTCCCCCCGATGGATCCAACACTGAACTAGAGTAGAATTAAAACAACTGACCCATACCAGTTCAATGGTACAACCAATCCTTGAAAAACTGTGTTAACAATTTAAATAAATACTACAGAGTGTACAATGCTACAATATGTAAATAATTATGACCATATCAAATCAATAAGCTACATTACATACAATGTTTGAAATGAGGTAAAATAATACATATTCCAAGATTTTTGAGAAAAATTTAATTAGTGTAGATGACATACAAAACATAAATACAATGTTCATAGAATTCGGAAAATGGTGGTGGTGGGGTCAACCTCTCCCTCCCATCCTTCTCACCCTCTCTTTCTTCATCCAACACCTTCTCTCCATCCATCCCCTTGTCTCCTCCTCCCTCTCCTCACAATCATCCATCTCCTCTTCTCCCGTCCCTGTCTATCAAAACATCCACCCACTCTTATCCCTTTCCCTTCTCTCCAACCATCCATCCCTCTTCTTCCTTTCTCCCATTTCTATCCAACCATTCCTCTTCTCCCTCCTCCTTCTATCAACCATCCATTCCTCTTCTCCCTCCTTCCTTTTACCCTGTTTACCCCCACATGATTAAATTTATAAACTTAAAAGTACAAGATAACAAAGTCCAGGAGACTGGGAATGTACGTTCAGTTTGAACAACAATAAAACTGACATGTTTTACTTTATACCAGTTAACTGAACCATTCATGATCACAGACACACACTCGATGAATGAACAAGTTTATATAAAATCTAGCACCATTGTTGAATAACTGCTGATTAATCGACTGCACACTGACTGTAGAATAACTGTTCGATTGATCGACTGCACACTGACTGTAGAATAACTGTTGATTAATCGACTGCACGCTGACTGTGTAGAATAACTGTTGATTAATCGACTGCACGCTGACTGTGTAGAATAACTGTTGATTAATCGACTGCACGCTGACTGTGTAGAATAACTGTTGATTAATCGACTGCATGCTGACTGTGTAGAATAACTGTTGATTAATCGACTGCACGCTGACTGTGTAGAATAAATGCTGATTAATCGACTGCACACTGACTGTGTAGAATAACTGTTGATTAATCGACTGCACGCTGACTGTGTAAAATAACTGTTGATTAATCGACTGCACGCTGACTGTGTAAAATAACTGTTGATTAATCGACTGCACACTGACTGTGTAGAATAACTGCTGATTAATCGACTGCACGCTGACTGTAGAATAACTGCTGATTAATCGATTGCATGCTTGACTGTGTAGAATAACTGTAGATTAATCAACTGCACGCTGACTGTGTAGAAAAACTGTAGATTAATCAACTGCACGCTGACTGTGTAGAATAACTGCTGATTAATCGACTGCACGCTGACTGTAGAATAACTGCTGATTAATCAACTGCACGCTGACTGTGTAGAATAACTGTAGATTAATCGACTGCACGCTGACTGTAGAATAACTGTTGATTAACCAACTTCACCACTGACTTTGTAGAAAATGAACATTGGGGTTCCCTGACGGAGAGAGAGAAAAATCATCATAAAAATTTTCTAGGCTGTTTCATCAATTTCACAATTATGTATGAAGGTTTCAAAACTAATAAAGGGTATATGTGTGTGTGTGTGTGTGTGTGTGTGTTAAGGCTATAATGAATAGGTGTTTTTATTAGGGGTGAAACGATACAGTACCTTCTCGATTCGATTCGATTTTCGATACTTTAGTCTCGATTCGATGATTTTCGATTCGATACAATAGCATGTACCAAATTCTGTATAATGCTAAGATTTTTTATGTTTCGTTGTATTTATCGCTCTCTGCAAATAAATTCTACATAATGTAAAACCGTTTAACATAGAGCAACACTCCTAAAGCCGAAATGTCGCCATACCCAAGATTTATACATGTACATTGGGTTGCATTTTTCAACTCGACTGCGTCCATTTTGATACAGCAAAGTTTACTCGTATGTTGATTGGGCAATTTTCAATTCCATTGGCTAATCAGAAACCATGTTATCAAGAGCAATGTGTGCAATGATTTTAGAACCGTATTGAACTGAAACAGACCCCAAATAAATCGAACATCGAATCGAGACCACTACATCGCGATTCAGTCGCATCGCAATGCATCATTTCACCCCTAGTTTCTATGCAAATGAGATGAAAGACGTGCATAATATATAGCAACAATATTTAATTTTTTTATACAATAACACTATTGTTGCACAAATAGCATCACTTCATCGAGGAAGGAACAATTAATTACACAAATGTAGATTTCAACTGTAATACTTTTTAAAAATGCAGACTGGCTGTTATCACTTACATAAAATAACAACCTACAGTGTAGGTCTTGCACAGGATATTTTCAGTGACATCAAAAACCTACAGACTACTCCACTTATACTGAAGTTGCTAATATTGAATGATCTGTTATACTGAGGTTGCTTATATTGAATTATCTTTTATATTGAAGTCACTTATATTGCACTACCTGTTATATTGAAGTACAGTCTACTCCACTTATAATAGTAAAAATAAATCCCCCAGTAACATTATTTATATAGTTCAACATTGGCTGTATTGACCTTTGGATACAATGAACAAAATTTCATTGCATACCCTTGCCCTTTATTAATTTAGAGTGAACTTCATATTTGCAGTCTCATCACATGACATGATGTAGTGCACTTTAAAAGTCAATAAGCCATCTGTATTCACACTGCAATGTTTTGTAAGAGTTAAAAATGAATTATTGATTGAAAATTTTCAGATTCTCATTTGCATTGAAACACCTAAATCTGGCTTTATATCTTGTTTCATGTACACTATACCAGTAAAATTGTCTTTGCCAAGGTTGTAAATAAGTTACATCTACATAAAAAGCTTTATCTCCAGCTTTGCATTATAGATGTAGATAAATTTGCTTTAAAAAAGTGGTCGTTTTAACAGAAGTTGCATACCAGTTAGAAATAATAAAATTTATTTGAGAAAGAAAGACATCTTGCAATTTTCACTTACCCGTGGACTCCAGTTCATGAGATAGACTTGTTTTAGAGACATTTCGTCTGTCAGTTCCTCTGCTCCACAAATGAGTAATAACTGTAAAGAGGAAATGAAAAGATAATGGTGAAACATAAAGGCACAAAACCATACATATCAATGAAAAAGTCCACTAAAAATGACAATTGAACTTTTGTTTCAAAATGTGAAGAGAGTTCTGTGCAAAATTCGCTTTGCAACTCAATTGTTGGCCACTATCCAGAGAGCAGTACCCGCAGGTCAAGATGTGCACGTAAAGATGAGAGCGACGACGGGCCAGCCAGCCGGTCCTTGGTCTCCCGACATCTCACTTTTATCAAAATGTCCTTGATTCTAAATTATGATCTCTTCTATGAAACACAATTTCGTGGTGGCTTAATTGCTATATAACACCAATCTAATTAAAATTAGCTGTTTTGAATCCGCTACCGCTTCTTTGTGTAGCGACATAACAATAACGGAGCGGATCAAAAGATCTTATTTGTGTAGTGACATAACAATAACGGAGCGGATCAAAAGATCTTATTTGTGTAGCGACAAAACAAGAACGGAGCGGATCAAAAGATCTTATTTCAATCAGATTGATATAACACAAGGTGAATGTCTAAATGGAAGTAGAATTACAGATGATATTTGATAAAAAAAATGAGAGGGTTTTATCACCATCGCTTAGTTAACATATACACCATGAATCTCAAAGAAACCCATCAATATACAAAACATTTACATGTTAATAACATCACAGAAAATAAACCAATACCATCAAGGTTATAATTAAGAAATAAATTTCACTTTTAGAAAATATATGAAGTCAGGATCTGTGACACTTTACATCAGCATAATTCATTAAGTGTGTTAGCGCTTCCTGAAAAGTATGCCAGTGTGACGTGTCGCAGTTCATAACCTCATGTATTTACAAAATTGAATTAATTTTTTATATCTCCCAGTACATTCTACTTTCATTTCTGTTGAAATATTCCCAGCCATTAAAATAGTCATACTATAAATATCAAGATTCATACATGAATTGTTAACATTCAATGAAAAATGGCTATCATTTCCATTGGTACAGATATTGAAGGTAAACACATTGGAATTGTAGACATTACATGTAACTGAGAGGGAAAGTCCAGGCGCTCATTTAGATGCTGTTTTAGATCTGATACACATACTCTCGCGGAACACCTGAGGAATTTCTTCTCTAGGGATGGCAGTGTGAAGGAATGGTTGACAAAATGCTGAGGATGTAAGCTAAAATAAAATAACACACTTATAAATAACAAGTGTGAACATCTAAGACAGAAAAATACATGTAGTGAGTAAAGCTCCAAATCAAAGTGTGCATAATATTTACAACTCTATATGATGATTATATTCAATATCATAGCAAATGTAAAAGCTTTGAAAAGTACTCTCGGAGAATATCTTATTACTATACACCAGTTTTGAGATAAGAACTCTTCTGTGTAGGAGGTACATTTAGTGGACTTTGAATGCCTAAGCAGGACGGAGTGGATCTAGTCAGTGAGGAAGATGATAAAATGTATTAAAAGCGGCTTCTCTTTAAATATGTAAATGTAGGAAATACAAAATACTATCGAAAGAAATGTTTTACTAAAGTGGAAACATATAAAAACAATGCCATGCTTGCAAATAATATCCTGGATACGATACATACAACCAACAAAATAACGTGATATAATAAAATTTCCATGTATTTAATTACTCCCTATATACTTACTGCTTACTTAGTTTGTGTATCAGTCAAATTCAGGTGATGAA
This sequence comes from Ostrea edulis, assembly GCF_947568905.1. Classification (NCBI taxonomy): domain Eukaryota; kingdom Metazoa; phylum Mollusca; class Bivalvia; order Ostreida; family Ostreidae; genus Ostrea; species Ostrea edulis. Next base: position 42,005,498 of record NC_079172.1, read on the forward strand.
ACTGCTTATGAGAAACTTATTGAGCACATTCACTAATGCAGTGATGGACATTTGTCCCACTCCCACATGTAAACAAATTGTTTTCATGCCTTACTATGCACAAGAGTTCTCCAAAAGGAAATAACTCGAACGTATCTCAAAACCAGCATATTTGTCAAATTGTGTAATTTTTACAACAAATTTGTTGCATTACTTGGTTCTCCTGGCAGCATTTACTGAAGTTCAAACAACCAAAGAGACTTTCATTTTATTCCATTTGAAAACTCTTCAAAATAAAATGGGGTAATTTTCTGTACAAATACCATTTTGTTTTGAACATATTCTATTGATTCGGACAACTTATTAGTCCCTCTCCTACACTGTATAGAGTGTCACTTGGAATGAAGGACCCTGATGAACAATGAATCTAAAAAATGTGTGAAAGCTAAATGGAGACATACCTGTATCTTTCCAAACAGAGGCAGATCTTTTCATCATATTGGAACTGGTGAGCATTAGGGCTACTGAGGACACAAGATAATTTGGGTTCTGATGTCTTTTCTACAACTCCAGCTGCAAATCAGTCAAGAAAATTTAACATCAAATAGTGAGTGTTTGGAAATGGTTGCACTATTGAATCAGTAATGTTGAACTTACCCAAAACTTGACCTTTCTTTTGTGTTTTGAAGCCCCTTGAGTTGTAAAACTCTTCCTTTCTTTTTTCTTCACCTGCAAATTTCACATTGATAATGTTACAGCTGTCAAATCTGCCTGTTACATATATTACAGCTACACATGGTCATTCAACTCTTCAAGTGTATTCATTCCAAAAATTAAAAAAATTACTTTCAAAGAGGTGAGGTACAAGCTTGTATACAATATCTTGCATTGTACGATCTGGTCGAAGATGAAGAAGAGGTTGAGTCTCATGAACTTTGACCCCACATTGTGGACAATTTTTGCTACTCTGGAGATGCTTCACAATACAACTTTTGCAAACTGAAAACAAAAATAGATTATGTAATCTAACATCAAAGTACTGGAAAAAGTTCATAATTTGGTGGATCTGAATTCAAATTGAAGATTAATTGATACAGAGATGGCTGAAATATTGCCATCTCGGTGTAAAATAGTATAAAACAATTAAACAATGAATTGTGCAACAGATGACTATCAAACACAGAACAATATGAACTTAATTCCAAAAATTTTAAATAGTGTAACAACATGCAATTCCCATCAAAATTAATTATGCACACATCCTCAATATCCATGCAAACTCTGTGTGAAGTGATAAGGTCATAGTTTGAAAACTAAGAGGAGTTACTCTCAGTTCCATGGAAAGATCATTAATATCAAAGAAAGGGGTATAACTTTTGTAAACGTGTGAACTTCAATAGAATACCTCTTATCATGTAAATTTAATCAATCTGTGTCCTGCCATGTATATTCATTTTTACAAATCCAATTCTGGGCCCTGTCGGGCATACAAGCTTAAGAAAAGAAGAAGAAAAAAGTGACAATCAAATAGTATACCTGTCCAAATGAGACTAAAAAATCCCATGGCTCTCATCCAACATTGAGTCATTCTGCATAAATCTACCTGACAGGTGTGTTTATTCATTACTTGCAATCTTCAATATTTTAAATTCAAAAGTGCTTCAAAGTAGTATAGCCCTCTGCTGGATTAACAACATATATAATGGATCTCGTGTTCTTTTTAAATACGAAACATCACTCACATCATCAACACAGTGAAACATAGAACACATCTTACATTAAAATACAAATATCTGAATAGTGTGGTGCATGACTTTTTGTCATAATCGTTTTATGGCTGTACATCATCTGAAAAAATTACCAGTATATTGGTTCAGGGTCCTGTATTTTGATACTTTAAAGAACCAGTCTCAAAAATATCAAATAATTTTATGCTTCTCTCAACGTAGCCTTGAAACCGTCAAGGTAAAAAAAAAATTTCTACAGACGGATGGACAGATGGCCATTCATTCTATATCTATAACTAGTGTTTAAAAAATCCCCAGATAAAAACGTCTGTGATTGTCTCCATTGGGCTGATGAATATGGTAATTCTTGTGGTACTACTAAAATTTATGTAACCACAAATGTTACATCATAATGGAAATTACAGATAGAATTTGCATCACAATAATACATCCCATTCAGAGCACAGGCAATAATATTATTTATTATATCAATTATTCAGAGATGGTTGTATAAAAATGACTTCCTTAGATGACCATTTCAAAAGTCCTCTTGAAAGAAATTACCAATAAATAGTATATAGTATATGATTGTAATTACAGGTGTGCAGGCATTCCGTGATTGTTGTGGCATCAATGTAGTACCCTGCACACATAGAACACACAATGTGAGGGTTTATCAGCTGCATCCTGATCTGTAAATCCTGTAAGAAATGCATTCATTACTTTCAAGAAGATATTTCTCAACTGAAAGGTATATTGAATATAGGTACATAGAGATCCTTCTTATTGGATAGAGTGACCATTGTATATGTACATCATAAAAACATAATTTGTAAGTGCTCAATTCCTCAAAATATTAAACATCCATGTACATGTATTACATGCGGCTAGTTTCTAGTATACTGGTCCCCAATAGCACGCGACTGTGCATGGGCAGTTATTCCCCTTGCCATTGCTAAACGGACTGTAAATAAACCACCATTTGCATTTTCGCCTCGGATGCTCTGACGTGAAACTCGCCAGTTTCATGTAATAAAATTTGTTAAAAAGCCCAGCTGCATTTGAGCGTAATTAAGAGGGGGCTTGGGGATGGCAGCATAAACTGTGCGTCTTTTTGCATTCTGTTTTTATTTCGAATTTAAAAATCTGTTTTTAAAAACCAGTTTTTTTGAAACTTCATTTCACATGTTAAGAATTCAATTTTGGGATTTTTTGCTGTTTTAACGATCGCTTACGCAATCGCATGTATATATATACTTAACCGCCTTTGGCGGCACTTATTTTAGTGCCATATTTTGGGGACTGGTATACTAGAAGTGTTCCCGATCTTTTTAGAATTAGAACATAATAAGGGTCCGAGAGATCTATATATGACGAGCATACATAGGAAAAAGATCAAACAATTCAGTGAGATAAAGGTACTGCAGCTGTAAATGTTCTGGTAACAAGAAGCATTACTTCTCATCTGCAAAATTTGAACTCCTAGGTATGGTACTCCATATTATAGGATCATGCCTACAAACCTACCATGTAGGCAATGTGTATTTATGACAAAGTATGGTGTATTAATACTTCGCACCCTTCCCCTCCTTTCTTTTCTCACTGCATATAGGTCTAGTATGCAAATATAGATATAACTGAAATACGACGGCGCTACATGATTCTATTCAAATATTCATTGACAATCACTATCAGCTAAATGTGTGAAATTCAAATGTGGTAAATTACCTCTTCCATCGTCTCTGTTTACGGTTTGTTTTCGTATTTTCGCAAATGATGTTAAGAAACGGATGTCAATTGTAAATATGAGGCTGAAAAAAATTATTATTTCATAATGACGAAATAAATTTTATAGAAAAATGTTAAAAGCATTAATCTTTAACAAATAAACAAGAAATACGAAACTCTTAAATCAGATCATAGTCTTTGACGTGTTTGTCTGTCATTAAATTTTTCTAAGGCTTGAGAAAGATGAAAGTCAACATTGAACAGAGTATTTTGGGGGAAGATCCCATGACTAGGAGTGATGTAGAGCAAGGAAAATGAGAGGATTCGTCGTTGTCAACAGAATAAACGATGTGTTTTACCTCGATTGTGACACAGAGTTCACAAATCACGTGAATATACAGGCTGTGGAACAAGGATTACTCGAGGTAGTCTAGTGAAAACTATAGGCTCTATATATCAGTCTATGTTGACAGGTCCAGCACTATCTGTATATTTAGCTATATATTCTAAATAGTTTAGATTGAATTTCTTAAGTGCAATGTCATAGCCAAAAAGTATTGTGTCCTGATAGGGTCATGTGGAAAAGTGCAACAGCATGTTTCTTGAAATGAGCTATCACTCTAATACACAACACGCTGTCACGCTAGCGCATAACTCGCCATCACACTAACAGGCTATCATGGTAACATACAACATGCCATTGTGCTGTCACGCTAACATGGCAATGTACTATCACGCTAATACATAAAACGCTGTCTTGCTGTCACGCTAACACGACATCGTACTATCACCCTAACACAAAACATGCTGTCGTCCCATCACGCTAATAGACAATATGCTGTCAAGCTAACACGCTGTTGCGCTAATACACAACACACTGTCACACAAACATGCCAGCGTGTTGTGTATTAGTGTGATAGCGCGACTGTGTGTTGTGCGATAGCGTTTTAGTGTGACAGCATGATGGTGTGTTGTGTATTAGTGTGACAGTGCGACGGTGTGTTGTGTGTTAGTGTGGCAGTGCGACAACGTGTTGTGTATTAGCATGATAGCACGACAGCATGTTGTGTGATAGCGCGACGGCGTTTGAGTGTGACAGCACGACAGTGTGTTGTGTATTAGTGTGACTGTGTGTTAGCGTGATGGCGTGTTGTGTATTGCCATGACAGCGTGACGGCGTGTTGTGTGACAGCGCGATGACATGTTTTGTGATAGTGTGATGGTGTGTTGTATGTTACAGTGATAGTGCGTTTTAAAAAATGCGCTGTTGCACTTTTGCACCTGGCTCTATTGGGACACCATATAAAAGTCACACAATAATTTTTTAAACATCAATTGTACATAATTTGAACTAACCACAACACTGTTCTAATTAGTGTTGAACTGTTCATAACAATACTGTTAGTAAGTTGTTTTAAGAATTTTTTGAAAAGAGAATTTCTTTTGGATTGTTAACTGTCCACTACCTTCTGTGTGACTTTACAATGTGGAATCTGATGGCCAATCCATTATCTTTTGATCCTCATTGACATTTATTCTATGCTGAAGTTTGACTAACTGTTGCTGAACAACTTAATAATCCTAAACATTTGACAATTTTGAATCAAAATTCTTCTCAGGGGATGTAGTTTAAGACATATTTTTTGTTTACAATATGTTGTATGAAGTACAAGGATGAAATATTTTTACTCGTTGAAATTCAATTTTTATGCTTTTTAGAAACTGATTTGATAAAAGATTCGAAATAACTAAAGAGTTTTGTAAATCTATTTAGCTTGATAAAGCTATCTAGCTAGATACAGAGATTGTGCTGAACCTGGTTGATGGGAATGATGTGCATCTGTGTCATGATTCTTTGTTGAAGAGTTAAACTCAATAAGTGGATAGATACCAAATTAGGGTCCAATATCAAACATTTATTATTAACTGATATTTGGAAATCTGAAGTATGTTAAAACAATGACTGTCAAGATCAGGGCATATAGTAAAATGTCAATGATGAACACCCTCTCACAAAAATATCTGGATCCATGCAGACAATTTTTTTTCTGATTTTATCATTTACATGTACATGTATCATGGTTTCTTGAAGCATTGCTAATATTAGACAGATTCGTATTTTCTAATGACTTAAAAAAAAACCCGAATCTGTAGATGAGGTGGGTTTGGATTGGTGGTTGCAGTTAATCGTATTCCAATGGCCATTTCAAACATTAAAACATATCAAGGAGAAACTAGAAAACCATTTGTAAAGGGATCCATTATGCATATAATATCACTTACTTTATAACTTTACTTTGATAGTAGTGGTAAGCCTGAAAAGCTCAGTAATACAGAGGTCCTGGTCCACCCAAGTCATTCCTCATCATATTACTTTAATGCTTAATTGAGGAATGATTAGTGAGTGAAAATTTCAAAAGCATAAGAAATCTGAAGAAAAAAATGGGAGGAATGTGAAATTAGTGGTGACTTGGACTTTGGACATTGACCTGAGTAAGAGACATGACAGTCTACCATCCCAGGTTCCATTTCTGCTCACTCCTCTTCCTATTACAGTATAGATGCTATCAGTTAAATATAAAATTACAACTCTATATGGTGTGATATATTGGAAAGGAGGAAATCTGTGGCTGGATCAAGAATCAAACCCAGTACCCCTGCATTACTAGTCAGGTGCTCTAACCACTGAGCTATCCACACTGATATCCATGGTCCATATAGCCTTAACTACGACATTTTCCTCTCTCCTTAAATTGTTTTTGCCCTCCAAAACACATAATCCAGATTCTTTTCGCCCCTGGCAGGGTAACCTGCAGTGCAGGAGTGGTCAACGACACCAAATGTAATATATAGGAAAGAAATCTGTGGCTGGACCAGGAATTGAACCTGGGACCTCTCCATTACTAGTCAGGTACTCTAATTACAGAGCTACCCAGGTCAATATCCACGGTCCATATAATAGCCCTAACTACTACAATAGTAACACAAGGGTCATGATATGAAAACCATGATACTTTTTGTTGATGAACTCTAACATGCATAAAAATGTAATCTGTTTTGCTTTTAGGCTGGCAACTATGATGAAGAAACTCTGGACTCCAGCATTGTCATGCAGCTGTTTTCACCTTTGTTCATGTCACAATGGTTTCTCATAGAACAAAGGAAAAACCCTTGTTCATCTATTTCATGTGAAAATGGCTTTATGTTTGTGTTCAAACAGGTCAGTGTTTTTGATATAGAATATCTATATAGGGTGATTAGTGTGTTCTGTGCTATTTGATGTGCTTGGCAAGGGGACTTCATCCAAAACTTCTAATGCACAATTTTCTGTTGTAATGTTTGAGCAAAATACTTTCTTATATTATTCTTTATTGTTCAAGACATACGTCTTACGGCATACATGCATACAATTAAAGTACAGGTAAACAATAGTATGGTATGGTACATAACATTGGTGATTATATAGACAGGTATATAACATGTATATATCAGAGGCCATGTAGCATCTATAAAGACGAGTTTTCAAAACATAATATACATGGTTTTATTTTTACAACAGTATGAGGAATTGCTGATTATCGCAATTAGCAAAGAAGAAGAAGACACGGAACAGTTTCTAAATAAGAAGATTGGTGTGTTTATTCGTGTGATCGAATTTCTCTTTGGACCAGTCTCAAATGAGTGAGTTGTCTTTTCTCTATTTCAGATGGGTACTGCAATACTATTGTTAGTTTAGATTTTACGAGTTACTATGGTTCGAAGTTCAATCTTTTGAAGTTCTTAAGTTTTCAACGTAATTTCCTAGCCCAAATTTTTTTTCCTTATGCAAATAAGCAAATATACTCTTATTCTTTAGATCTTTTGAAATTTCTTGTTCTCTCAAAGTAAAGTTCAAGTCTTGTAAGAAAAACATTGAGTATAACAAAAAAATATTACATGTTTTGTTGGGTATGAAATTGTTACCCCTTGAAAAATTATTGTTGACCTCGGCATGTAAGTATTTATTCACATTTCAATTGAATAATGTTTTATAATTAAATATATTACCTAAGAAAATGAAATTTGAAATTTTATCACCCCGACATATAATATCTGATAAGCATAAAAGATAGAACCCTTTGATTGAAGTGCCAATTTTCGGTTTCTTGAAAATTTGAACTTTCAAAGTTTTATTGTGGTCATGTGACTGAGCTTTCGTGAGTCGCCTGTGCATTTTGATGTAATGTAATTTGTTTGCACATCCTGACATATTATCAGTACAGTAAGCATTAAAGAAGCACTTTAAATATACTGCTGAAATGTACATTAGATTTACAAACGAGTTTTTGAAAATATTGAAATATTTGATTCCCTAGAATTTTTCGTGCTTACCAGTCAACAATTTGTAACACTAATGTTTATTTGGCAAGTGATACACACCAGATTTTTCAGGTTTTCATAGCATAATTATGTAAATATTTGTATGTTGCCTGTGGTGCTCATTGTTTATGATGTACTTGTTATTGCTTCAAATAGATGCACATATCATCTAAAAATTTTATCTTGAAGGTGCTTAATCAACAGTAAAGAAATTTATGCATCTCAAAAAATGAACGAGTGTTTAGACTTACATATGTTAGTATTTCTGTAATTTTAGAATGGGTTATAGCCTAATCTGCAGAAGAAGTGACAGATGGCGATTTTTACAAAATTTAATGAAAACCTGGGAAATGCTTAGAAAAGAGGAACATTCATTTCTTGTTGAGGTGTGTGGCTTCCTAAAATGCACTGAATTCTTTATTTTTGATGATGATGATGATGATGATGATGATGTTGATGATGATGATAATATTGATGATGATAATGATGATGATGATAATGGTGATGGTGATGATGATGATGATAATGGTGATGATGAATAACAATGATGATATTGATGATGATGATAATGGTGATGATGAATAACAATGATGATGATGATGATGATAATGGTGATGATGAATAACAATGATGATGATGATGATGATAATGGTGATGATGAATAACAATGATGATGATGATGATGATAATGGTGATGATGTTGATGATGATAATAATATTGATGATGATGATGATAATGGTGATGATGAATAACAATGATGATGATGATATTTTAGGCAGTAGAGAGACTTCATGTGAATCAGCTGGTGAATGATAAGTGTATGGAAATCTTAGAATATGCCATCAGTCGTTTACAGAATGCAGGAGAGAGAAATACCCATCATGCACTTCTGGTTGTAAACAGCAAATTATTGTCCCTATTCTCAAAGTAAGACATAGGGGAAATCATCAGGTGCCTACATCTATATACAAATAATGTACGTTCATGTTACAGTAAAACACGCTTATAACGAATACACTTATAATGAATTCATACTTACTGTGAAGTGATATTTATTCACTGCGAGAAAGAATATCGAAAATTTTATTGGATATAACAAAGTTTGGTTACAACAAAATGTTTTTCACTGGCCCTGGAGGTTTCCTACAACTGTATACTGTCGTGTTTTATTTTTAAACAGCCGTAATGCGCCATCACTGGCAGAATCTGATGTCTTGTGCACCATCTTGTTAGCACGGTTACTATTTCCAACCAATGAGAAGCTAGAGGATTTGTTTTCCTACCGTAAGTCGGATGATAATAGCGTTTCGGAGGAATTGAAGTCCCCAGCATCCATTACAGTGCCTTCTCCTGTCGACAGATATGAGAGCGCCGTTGAGGGAGATGACTCTATGGAAGAAGATAATGTATGATTCATAAATACTGGAATTGCTGAAATTGAATGTATCCTCTGTTTTATTACAGCAAAAACTGCCTAATCCAACACCTGTGCAATCCGTTTCACTGGGCATTCTGACCCATATTTTCCATCTCAATTTTCTATTTTCATTGTTTTTTACAATGTTTATTCTGACATACTGTTTATTGTGATAAAAATTTGTCTTCCAATGCATGTCGGATTAGACAGGTTTCACTGTATGTAGAAATACATTTATCGAACATTTACAATGCTCTTTCAACTGAACTGTACTTACATATAAATATATGGAACACAGAAAATTTTTGGATGAATGAAGGATTGAATAATTTTATGTATAAATGATGTTAATATTTTATTGAATAATGTTATGTATAAATGATGTTAATATTTTAACAACAACAATCTTATTTTTATTCTCAGTACATGAGTGCAACAGATACCCCTACTCCCAAAACAAGACTGTCAGGTAAATTTCCAGATTCCTGATTCAGAGTTTACATTGTAAAAGTAGGTACTTGTAAATTTCCACGGCTGATTCAGAGTTTACATTGTAAATATAGGTAAAGAAGTAGGTACAGTTTCTACAGTCATCTGGCCCAAAATATTGATGATTTCACTTGGAGCTCAAATCCTGGCCATCAATTAAGGAATAGTTTTGCAAACCCAAAATTCACTCAGTTTGATCAGCAAAATGATTTGTGTCATATGACGAGAGCTTGAAGTTGGCATAAAATTGCAAAAATGCCATTTTCAATGAAAATATCCACAAATTCAGGTGGTTTTCCTTTTAGAAAACATACAGCGCATGCGTCAAGCAAATTCATATTGAATCATGTTTTTCATCTCAAAATAATACACAATATATATCATTTTCATTTTGCTCGACAAATGCGCACATCTTTTCCTGAGCAATAATTTGTATGACATTTGACAGTTTTCAGGCTTATTTTGAGAAAAAGGCGGGAAATGTCTTATTCATGATGTCATAATGCTATCCATTTAGGACTATCATTCTGATTTTGTTGACATAGTATACCTGGCATTTATTTTACTTTCTTAAAACACTGATTAAGGTTAATTCCAGACACATTTTATAAAGAGAAATTTTTTGGGCCTTTTTATGTATACAACCGTACCTTGTTCTTTCTACTGCCGAATAATTTACTTTGTAAATGTACATGTAGGTAAATTTCCATGGCTGAATAATTTACTTTGTAAATGTAGGTAAATTTCCACGGCTGAATAATTTACATTTGTAAATTTAGATAAATTTCCACGGTTGAATAATTTATATTGTAAATTTAGATAAATTTCCATTGCTGAATAATTGACATTGTAATCGTAGATAAATTTCCACTGCTGAATAATTTACATTGTAAATGGAGGTAAATTTCCACTACTGAATAATTTACTTTGTAAATGTAGGTAAATTTCCACAGTGGAATAATTTACATTGTAAATGTAGGTAAATTTCCACAGTGGATTAATTTACATTGTAAATTTAGGTAAATTTCCACGGTTGAATAATTTATATTGTAAATTTAGATAAATTTCCATTGCTGAATAATTGACATTGTAATCGTAGATAAATTTCCATTGCTGAATAATTTACATTGTAAATGGAGGTAAATTTCCACTACTGAATAATTTACTTTGTAAATGTAGGTAAATTTCCACAGTGGAATAATCTGCTTTGTAAATGTAGGTAAATTTCCACAGTGGAATAATTTACTTTGTAAATGTAGGTATTTCCACTGCTGATTCAGAGTCTACAGGTGCAATGTGCAGAAAGTATTATCACATCTCGATTTTTAATTGGTAAACAAAGAGTTAACGAAAAATGAAGCAAAATTGATTGGTACATATACTAATATTCGACAGGTGTACAAAATTGCATTGGTGAAATAATTGTTGTGTTCGTTTATAAATACAATATGTATGAATGCTGTTGCACCTGGAGCATCTTTGTAGAATTATCATAACTTCATTTGACGTTGTTGGATGTAAATGTTGCAAATATAGCATAGTTAGTACTTTTCATTTAAAAGTAAATTCCATTAAGATTAAATATGTTAATTAAATCATCACACTTCAATGACCAAAATCAAATTAAGGGATCCAATGGGCACCATGTGCTTTACATTAAATTTTGTATACTTACAAATATGCTTATCTTTATTAACCATCAGTATAGAATAGAGGAATTATGGCAAGTGTCTCAATAGTTTCAGAACAGCCTTCGTATGTGATAGCATATTGACCCAATTCGCAAAAATACAGATATATACAATGTAATGTAGTACTCATTTTCGACAACATAAAGAATAGTTATCGAAACAAAAATATGTACAATTTTAATATTCTTAAACCTATTCCCTTATGCATGTTTAGATTCTATTTATGATTTCTTAAAAAGAGTAATTTTATTCATTGTTTATTATGCCTTTACATCAATATAACTTTCTTAGTAGTTACACATTACATGTAGTAGAATAATGCACGTAGGTATCGTTGATTCATTTGGACCATGTTGTCTTTAAGTTTGTCATTTCTGAATTTGAAAACCTTTTTGTCCTATAATTATTAATTAACACTCCTTGCCTTTGACAGAGAATCCATACCCGGCTGTCTCTGAGCATGTGACTGAGGACGAATCGATGACAACAGAACAAAAGCCAGTAGATGTCACCAGTGAAGGCTTCATCACGCCAGAGTCGGTGTTGTCCATCACCGATTTACACAAGGTGCTTCTTCATTAAAAATTATCTTTAATATTTATGGTTTACATGGATATCTTAGATATGTTTAATTAATGTGCAAATTTGAATTTTTTTTTTTACTTTGTTAGCTCACCTAAGATGAAAACTACCGGTAATATGAGCTTTTCTGATCGCCTATTGTCTGTCCTCTGTCCATCTGTCTGTAAACTTTTTACATTTTCGACTTCTTCTACAGAACCACTGGGGCAATTTCAACCAAACTTGGCAAAAAGTATCCTTGGGTGAAGGGCTTTCAAGTTTGTTCAAATGAAGGACCATGTCCCATTTCAAAGGGAGATAATCACAAAAATGCAAAAATAGGGTGGGGTCATTTAAAAATCTTCTCAAGAACCATTGAGCTAGAAGAGCTGAAATTTACATGAAAGCTTCCTGATATATTACAGATTCAAGTATGTAAAAATTATGGCCACTGGGAGTAGGTTGGTGCTACAATAGGGATCAAAGTTTTACATGCGAATTCATAGGGAAAATCTTTAAATGTGGGCCAAGGTGACTCAGGTGAGTGATGTGGCACATGGGCCTCATGTAATGTACATTCATATCATACCTTATTGTTAACTGTCCTAGAGTAATTTTTATGATATAGGGTGCTCTATAAATGTTTTATTTATGATTATAATTCTAAAATAAAAAGAAAAACTGTAAGGGGCATTGCCTTACAGCTTAAAGAAATTCTATTGTAACTCAACCCATTACATGTGTAACCACCAAGGATATGACATGTAAGCAAATGTATGCACAAACAAGTTTATCACTGGTAAATAGTTAATAAAAGTTGGTGTACAATATGTCGACATTTGAATAACAGTATTGATTGTAATGTGTCACTGAACTTTGTAGTTAGTACACAAAACAAAACTTATGACCTTGTGTTATTTTAGGTGGCTGATCAAGGTGGTAGACTGACGCCTGTTGGCAGAAGTCGCAGTAGAACCTTTGATGGGATTTTAACAGGCCGCATTACCCCGGGGCCGGGCCGGGCTAGGAGCAGAAGTCTTAATGTGGGCCAGCAAACTCAAAGAGGTAGCACTTTCACAAGGAAAACTTCTGTACATTTATAGCACTGAAGTGGAGATGTAGGAAATCGTAAACACTCTGTAATATCATTCATAACAGATGATGTATCATTCCAAAGAAGCTCATCACCTTTACCAAAGCAGGAACCAATTCAACCTGTATCACCGGTAATCCGCTCCAGTCCGAACCACATCCGTCAGACGGCCTTCCTGTCCACACAGATGTGTAGCTTCTCTCCCTATCATCTGGACTTCATCCAAATTTTCCCAGGCATGGTCATAGTCCTGCTGAGTGAGGTATCTATATATACAGTCAAACACGCTTATAATGAACATGCTTATAATGAATTTATGCTTATTGCAAAGTGATGTTTTTTCCCCTTTGAAAGGAAAATAACAAAAATTGTATTGGATATAAAGAAGTTTAGTTATAATGAACTGTTTTTCACTGGCCCCGGAGGTTCACTATAACTGTGTTTTACTGTATAATGAAGTTTTCAAAAATTGTATTGGATATAAAGAAGTTTAGTTATAATGAACTGGTTTTTGCTGGTCGTTGAGTTTCTTTATAACTGTGTTTTACTGTACATATAATTCAGAAAGTGGTGCTTTTCATGGAAATAAAAAGCATGCATCCTTTTCCATTGAAGTTTAAAAATTGCAGAAAAATTCTACAGTTTTGTTTAATGTCATAATTGATGAAAGTTATCTATTGAATGACTAGTTTCAGATACTTTATTGCCAAATAATGGGCCCCAAGGGGCATAAACATATATAAACATTGCAATTAAGTACAATATATTTGATCAACAACTAAAGGTACCAAGGGACGATGCATAGGGAACATAATGTCAGATTTGTTTCACCTCGTACCAAAGTTGGGGTTCAAGAATATTCATACCTTTGTATAAAGAGATTGAAAACCTTAGTGAGGGGCCTCTGTGGCCGAGTGGTTAGAGCATCGCTCTCAAAATCACATGGCCTCTCACCTCTGTCGGCACGGATTTGAATCCCACTCGCACTGGTAAGTGAGAAAGTTTCCCGGTTCACTTTCGGAAGGTTGGTGGTCTCTCCCCAGGTACATTGTATCTGGGTTCTCTTCCACTAATAAAAACTGGGTGTCTCTAGATAACTGAAAAATTGTTGAGTGTGGCAGAAAACATCAATCAATCAAAACCTTAATGTGTATGTAATACATCTACCTGTACATAATATGTAGACTCTCCATACATGAACTTAAGTCACAATACCAGTTTATGAATTTGGAAACAGACACAAGAATTCTTGGAATTTCACTAGCATTTAGTTTTATTCTGTGATGATTTGAAAATATGCACATGATGGAAGATGCAAATGTTTGTGAATATGCTCTCGAGTCAGCACATGGATATAAAAGATAATTATGTTTGTTTCAGTTTGCAACATTTCTTGTTTTATTTCAAGATTCCAAGAGCAAGCCATGCCAGCAGTTTATGTCAGTTGTTACGATTACTGGCGGACCTCTTGTCGGGACAGAAATCCCAAGTTCAACGAGTCCAAGGTCATGTCCTGTATGACCTCATCAATACTCTTCTCTACAAACTGGCAACAGCCATGAGAAAAGCTAAAGTAAGGGTTCTGAATAGAAATCTGTAGACAGTATTTTAATTAATATTTGAGTTAATCATTCATTCACAAAGCTGTATCTCTATAGAAACCAATGATTGTAGAAAATGTTTTAGACATGCATACACATGGATGACGCACTCAACCACACAATTAAAAACTCTTTTTAAATCTTAGGGCAAAATAGAAAAAATTCTGGAAGATATTCGGAGAAGATGGGATAATGCTGAATTTAAGTTAGCTCTTCTGTCCTATTTGGAACAAGGGGCCGGAACGGAGATTCCTCCTGGGTCAGTATTATATCTATCAGTCATCACCTTTCCTTCTGAATTATGTGATAGAGCTTTCTTAAGGTAGATCCATCCTCATGTGACATTCCTATATTATGGGTCTGAACTAGAAAAATTGAATTAATTGCAATTTAGTATAGTTTGATTTAATCAATAACCATAGAGAGAAAAATACTGTCACATGAGTTATTGCCCTTGACAACATTTTTAATATTTATAGAAAATACATGTATAAACTATTTCAGTATCAAATAGTTTACTATAATTTATATTGTACCCAGTGAATAAAATTCCTGCAAACGATATATTTCTATCATGCACAAATTTAATTAATGAAAGATTTTGTAAAGAAAGAAAGTCCACAACCCTATAAAGGCAGGTGAGAATATAGTTACCTCTCACCAGATATAAGTCACTTGTAGCGGTATACTTGGCTGTTGAAATGTTTTTTATGATACTGGAAAGAAACTATTATGTAATGTCTATTACAGTACTGCATTAACATCTGTATTTGTAAAAAACCCAATCCACTTAATCCTCAACTGAATTTATCCACTTAATCCTCAAC